>NW_025746515.1:0-107156 GCF_021184085.1 Oncorhynchus gorbuscha
ATAAGAAAGGATAATTTTTTTAAAGTATGCTTGCTTCAGCTGTCTAAAGGTATTTTTCATGGTAGTTCAGTAAAGGTTGAAGTAGTGACTGCAGTAAGCCCAGTGGTGGAAATAGTTGTATTGTTGGGTTAGTATCCAGAGTTACAACAACAATGTGTGCTGATTGAACCAAACTAAATAGTTGGAGGATGCAGGCATCGATCCCGCTACCTCTCACATGCTAAGCGAGCGCTCTACCATTTGAGCTAATCCCCCTGCACCTCCAACAAGAAGTATGAAATCTCAATGACCGCACTGCCAAATCCCTCGTCCATAAGAAAGGATAATTTTTTTAAAGTATGCTTGCTTCAGCTGTCTAAAAGTATTTTTCATTGTAGTTCAGTAAAGGTTGAAGTAGTGACTGCAGTAAGCCCAGTGGTGGAAATAGTTGTATTGTTGGGTTAGTATCCAGAGCTACAACAACAATGTGTGCTGATTGAACCAAACTAAATAGTTGGAGGATGCGGGCATCGATCCCGCTACCTCTCAAATGCTATGCAAGCGCTCTACCATTTGAGCTAATCACCCTGCGCCTCCAACAAGAAGTATGAAATCTCAATGACCGCACTGCCAAATCCGTCTAAATAGTTGGAGGATGCAGGCATCGATCCCGCTACCGCTCACATGCTAAGCAAGTGCTCTGCCATTTGTGCTAATCCCCCAGCGCCTCCAACAAGAAGTATGAAATCTCAATGACCGCACTGCAAAATCCCTCGTCCATAAGAAAGGATACTTTCAAAAAGTATGCTTGCTTCAGCTGTCTAAAAGTATTTTTCATGGTAGTTCAGTAAAGGTTGAAGTAGTAACTGCAGTAAGTCCAGTGGTGGAAATAGTTGTATTGTTGGGTTAGTATCCAGAGCTACAACAACAATGTGTGCTGATTGAACCAAACTAAATAGTTGGAGGATGCAGGCATCGATCCCGCTACCTCTCACATGCTAAGCGAGCACTATACCATTTGAGCTAATCCCCTGTGCATCCAACAAGAAGTATGAAATCTCAATGAACGCACTGCCAAATCCCTCGTCCATAAGAATGGATACTTTTTAAAAAGTATGCTTGCTTCAACTGTCTAAAAGTATTTTTCATGGTAGTTCAGTAAAGGTGGAAGTAGTGACTGCAGTAGGCCAGGTGGTGGAAATAGTTGTATTGTTGGGTTAGTATCCAGAGCTACAACAACAATGTGTGCTGATTGAACCAAACTAAATAGTTGGAGGATGCGGGCATCAATCCCACTACCTCTCGCATGCAAAGAAAGCACTCTACCATTTGAGCTAATCCCCCTGCGCCTCCAATTAGAAGTATGAAATCTCAATGACCGCACTGCCAAATCCCTCGTCCATTAGAAATTATACTTTTTTTAAAGTATGCGTGCTTCAGCTGTCTAAAAGTTTTTTTCATGGTAGTTCTGTTAAGGTTGAAGTAGTGACTGCAGTAAGCCAAGTGGTGGAAATAGTTGTATTGTTGGGTTTGTATCCAGAACAACAACAACAATGTGTGCTGATTGAACCAAACTAAATAGTTGGAGGATGTGGGTATCGATCCCACTACCTCTCGCATGCGAAGCGAGCGCTCTACCATTTGAGATAATAAACCTGCACCTCCAACAAGAAGTATGAAATCTCAATGAACGCACTGCCAAATCCCTCGTCCATAAGAAAGGATAATTTTTGAAAAGTTTGCTTGCTTCAGCTGTCTAAAAGTATTTTTCATGGTAGTTCAGTAAAGGTTGAAGTAGTGACTGCAGTAAGCCCAGTGGTGGAAATAGTTGTATTGTTGGGTTAGTATCCAGAGCTACAACAACAATGTGTGCTGATTGAACCAAACTAAATAGTTGGAGGATGCAGGCATCGATCCCGCTACCTCTCGCATGCTAAACGAGCACTCTACCATTTGAGCTAATCCACCTGTACTTCCAATAAGAAGTATGAAATCTCAATGACCGCACTGCCAAATCCCTCGTCCATAAGAAAGGATAATTTTTTAAAAAGTATGCAGCAGCACAGTCAGGTGGACTGGGGACAGCAAGGAGCCATCATGTCAGGTAGTCCTGGGGCACGGTCCTAGGGCTCAGGTCCTCTGAGTGAGAGAAAGAAAGAGAGAATTAGAGAGAGCATATGTGGGGTGGCCAGTCCTCTTCTGGCTGTGCCGGGTGGAGATTATAACAGAACGTGGCCAAGATGTTCAAATGTTCATAAATGACCAGCATGGTTGAATAATAGTAAGGCAGAACAGTTGAAACTGGAGCAGCAGCACAGCCAGGTGGACTGGGGACAGCAAGGAGTCATCATGTCAGGTAGTCCTTGGGCATGGTCCTAGGGCTCAGGTCCTCCGAGAGAGAGAAAGAAAGAGAGAAGGAGAGAATTAGAGAACGCACACTTAGTAAAACCTTGAAATCAGCCCTTGCTTTGACAGGAAGCCAGTGTAGAGAGGCTAGCACTGGAGTAATATGATCAAATTTTTTGGTTCTAGTCAGGATTCTAGCAGCCGTATTTAGCACTAACTGAAGTTTATTTAGTGCTTTATCCGGGTAGCCGGAAAATAGAGCATTGCAGTAGTCTAACCTAGAAGTGACAAAAGCATGGATTAATTTTTCTGCATCATTTTTGGACAGAAAGTTTCTGATTTTTGCAATGTTACGTAGATGGAAAAAAGCTGTCCTCGAAATGGTCTTGATTGTCATGTTTTGTCATTAATTATCATGTCTTGTCCCTGTGCTTCCCCTTCTATTCGTTTCCCTCTGCTGGTCTTATTAGGTTCTTTCCCTCTTTCTATCCCTCTCTCTCCCCCTCCCTCTCTCACTCTCTCGCTCTCTCTTCTCTCTATCGTTCCGTTCCTGCTCCCAGCTGTTCCTATTCCCCTAATCATCATTTAGTCTTCCCACACCTGTTCCCGATCCTTTTCCCTGATTAGAGTCCCTATTTCTCTCCTTGTTTTCCGTACCTGCCCTGTCGGATCCTCATCTATAATTCACCGTGCTGTGTCTATGTTTTGCCCTGTCGTGTCGTGTTTCCCTCAGATGCTGCGTGGTGAGCAGGTGTCTGAGTCTGCTAGGTTCAAGTGCCTTCCCGAGGCAACCTGCAGTTCTCGATCGAGTCTCCAGTCTGTTCTCGTCTTTACGAGTAGTATTATGCTTTTTGTTTTGTACAGTTTCTTACTGGATTAAAAACTCTGTTTTCGCCAAGTCGCTTTTGGGTCCTCATTCACCTGCACAACAGAAGGATCCGACCAAGGAATGGACCCAGCGACTACAGACGCTCGTAACACTGCCGTCGAGATCCAAGGAGCCATGCTCGGCAGACACGAGCAGGAATTGTCTGCTGCTCGCCATGCCGTGGAGAACCTGGCCGCTCAGGTTTCCGACCTCTCTGGACAGTTCCAGAGTCTTCGTCTCGTGCCACCTGTTACTTCCTGGCCTGCCGAGCCTCCAGAACCTAGGGTTAATAACCCACCTTGCTACTCCGGGCAGCCCACTGAGTGCCGCTCCTTTCTCACCCAGTGTGAGATTGTGTTCTCTCTCCAACCCAACACATACTCTAGAGAGAGAGCTCGGGTTGCTTACGTCATTTCACTCCTTACTGGCCGGGCCCGAGAGTGGGGCACAGCTATCTGGGAGGCAAGGGCTGATTGTTCTAACAATTACCAGAACTTTAAAGAGGAGATGATTCGGGTTTTTGACCGTTCAGTTTTTGGTGGGGAGGCTTCTAGGGCCCTGGCTTCCCTATGCCAAGGTGATCGATCCATAACGGATTACTCTATAGAGTTTCGTACTCTTGCTGCCTCTAGTGACTGGAACGAGCCGGCGCTGCTCGCTCGTTTTCTGGAGGGACTCCACACAGTGGTCAAAGATGAGATTCTCTCTCGGGAGGTTCCTTCCAGTGTGGACTCTTTGATTGCTCTCGCCATCCGCATAGAACGACGGGTAGATCTTCGTCACCAGGCTCGCGGAAGAGAGCTCGCATCAACGGTGTTTCCCTGCTCCGCATCGCAACCATCTCCCTCCTCTGGCTCTGAGACTGAGCCCATGCAGCTGGGAGGGATTCGCATCTCGACTAAGGAGAGGGAACGGAGGATCACCAACCGCCTGTGCCTCTATTGCGGATTTGATGGACATTTTGTTAATTCATGTCCAGTAAGAGGCCAGAGCCCATCAGTAAGCGGAGGGCTACTGGTGAGCGCTACTACTCAGGTCTCTTCATCTAGATCCTGTACTACTATGTCGGTCCATCTACGCTGGACCGGTTCGGGTGCTACATGCAGTGCCTTGATTGACTCTGGGGCTGAGGGTTGTTTCATGGACGAAGCATGGGTTCGGAAACATAACATTCCTTTCAGACAGTTAGACAAGCCTACGCCCATGTTTGCCTTAGATGGTAGTCATCTTCCCAGTATCAGATTTGAGACACTACCTTTAACTCTCACAGTATCTGGTAACCACAGTGAGACTATTTCTTTTTTGATTTTTCGTTCACCTTTCACACCTGTTGTTTTGGGTCATCCCTGGCTAGTATGTCATAATCCTTCTATTAATTGGTCTTGTAATTCTATCCTATCCTGGAACGTATCTTGTCATGTGAAGTGCTTAATGTCTGCCATCCCTCCCATTTCTTCTGTCCCCACTTCTCAGGAGGAACCTGGCGATTTGACAGGAGTGCCGGAGGAATATCATGATCTGCGCACGGTCTTCAGTCGGTCCCGAGCCAACTCCCTTCCTCCTCACCGGTCGTATGATTGTAGTATTGATCTCCTTCCGGGGACCACTCCTCCTCGGGGTAGACTATACTCTCTGTCGGCTCCCGAACGTAAGGCTCTCGAGGATTATTTATCTGTGTCTCTTGACGCCGGTACCATAGTGCCTTCTTCCTCTCCGGCCGGGGCGGGGTTCTTTTTGTTAAGAAGAAGGACGGTACTCTGCGCCCCTGCGTGGATTATCGAGGGCTGAATGACATAACGGTTAAGAATCGTTATCCGCTTCCCCTTATGTCATCAGCCTTCGAGATTCTGCAGGGAGCCAGGTGCTTTACTAAGTTGGACCTTCGTAACGCTTACCATCTCGTGCGCATCAGAGAGGGGGACGAGTGGAAAACGGCGTTTAACACTCCGTTAGGGCATTTTGAGTACCGGGTTCTGCCGTTTGGTCTCGCCAATGCGCCAGCTGTTTTTCAGGCATTAGTTAATGATGTTCTGAGAGACATGCTGAACATCTTTGTTTTTGTCTATCTTGACGATATCCTGATTTTTTCACCGTCACTCGAGATTCATGTTCAGCACGTTCGACGTGTTCTACAGCGCCTATTAGAGAATTGTCTCTACGTAAAGGCTGAGAAGTGCTCTTTTCATGTCTCCTCCGTTACTTTTCTCGGTTCCGTTATTTCCGCTGAAGGCATTCAGATGGATTCCGCTAAGGTCCAAGCTGTCAGTGATTGGCCCGTTCCAAGGTCACGTGTCGAGTTGCAGCGCTTTTTAGGTTTCGCTAATTTCTATCGGCGTTTCATTCGTAATTTCGGTCAAGTTGCTGCCCCTCTCACAGCTCTTACTTCTGTCAAGACGTGTTTTAAGTGGTCCGGTTCCGCCCAGGAGCTTTTGATCTTCTAAAAGAACGTTTACGTCCGCTCCTATCCTCGTTACTCCTGACGTCACTAGACAATTCATTGTCGAGGTTGACCTTCAGAGGTAGGCGTGGGAGCCATTCTATCCCAGCGCTTCCAGTCTGACGATAAGGTTCATCCTTGCGCTTATTTTTCTCATCGCCTGTCGCCATCTGAGCGCAACTATGATGTGGGTAACCGTGAACTGCTCGCCATCCGCTTAGCCCTAGGCGAATGGCGACAGTGGTTGGAGGGGCTACCGTTCCTTTTGTCGTTTGGACAGACCATAAGAACCTTGAGTACATCCGTTCTGCCAAACGACTTAATGCCCGTCAAGCTCGTTGGGCGTTGTTTTCGCTCGTTTCGAGTTTGTGATTTCTTACCGTCCGGGTAGCAAGAACACCAAGCCTGATGCCTTATCCCGTCTGTTTAGTTCTTCTGTGGCTTCTACTGATCCCGAGGGGATTCTTCCTTATGGGCGTGTTGTCGGGTTGACAGTCTGGGGAATTGAAAGACAGGTTAAGCAAGCACTCACGCACACTGCGTCGCCGCGCGCTTGTCCTAGTAACCTCCTTTTCGTTCCTGTTTCCACTCGTCTGGCTGTTCTTCAGTGGGCTCACTCTGCCAAGTTAGCTGGTCATCCCGGTGTTCGAGGCACTCTTGCGTCTATTCGCCAGCGCTTTTGGTGGCCGACTCAGGAGCGTGACACGCGCCGTTTCGTGGCTGCTTGTTCGGACTGCGCGCAGACTAAGTCGGGTAACTCTCCTCCTGCCGGTCGTCTCAGACCGCTCCCCATTCCTTCTCGACCATGGTCTCACATCGCCCTAGACTTCATTACCGGTCTGCCTTTGTCTGCGGGGAAGACTGTGATTCTTACGGTTGTCGATAGGTTCTCTAAGGCGGCACATTTCATTCCCCTCGCTAAACTTCCTTCCGCTAAGGAGACGGCACAAATCATTATCGAGAATGTGTTCAGAATTCATGGCCTCCCGTTAGACGCCGTTTCAGACAGAGGCCCGCAATTCACGTCACAGTTTTGGAGGGAGTTCTGTCGTTTGATTGGTGCGTCCGTCAGTCTCTCTTCCGGGTTTCATCCCCAGTCTAACGGTCAAGCAGAGAGGGCCAATCAGACGATTGGTCGCATACTACGCAGCCTTTCTTTCAGAAACCCTGCGTCTTGGGCAGAACAGCTCCCCTGGGCAGAATACGCTCACAACTCGCTTCCTTCGTCTTCTACCGGGTTATCTCCGTTTCAGAGTAGTCTGGGTTACCAGCCTCCTCTGTTCTCATCCCAGCTTGCCGAGTCCAGCATTCCCTCCGCTCAAGCGTTTGTCCAACATTGTGAGCGCACCTGGAGGAGGGTGAGGTCTGCACTTTGCCGCTACAGGGCACAGACTGTGAGAGCCGCCAATAAACGCAGGATTAAGAGTCCAAGGTATTGTTGCGGCCAGAGAGTGTGGCTTTCCACTCGCAACCTTCCTCTTACGACAGCTTCTCGTAAGTTGACTCCGCGGTTCATTGGTCCGTTCCGTGTCTCCCAGGTCGTCAATCCTGTCGCTGTGCGACTGCTTCTTCCGCGACATCTTCGTCGCGTCCATCCTGTCTTCCATGTCTCCTGTGTCAAGCCCTTTCTTCGCACCCCCGTTCGTCTTCCCTCCCCCCCTCCCGTCCTTGTCGAGAGCGCACCTATTTACAAGGTACATAAAATCATGGACATGCGTTCTCGGGACGGGGTCACCAATACTTAGTGGATTGGGAGGGTTACGGTCCTGAGGAGAGGAGTTGGGTTCCGTCTCGGGACGTGCTGGACCGTTCACTCATTGATGATTTCCTCCATTGCCGCCAGGATTCCTCCTCGAGTGCGCCAGGAGGCGCTCGGTGAGTGGGGGTACTGTCATGTTTTGTCATTAATTATCATGTCTTGTCCCTGTGCTTCCCCTTCTATTCGTTTCCCTCTGCTGGTCTTATTAGGTTCTTTCCCTCTTTCTATCCCTCTCTCTCCCCCTCCCTCTCTCACTCTCTCGCTCTCTCTTCTCTCTATCGTTCCGTTCCTGCTCCCAGCTGTTCCTATTCCCCTAATCATCATTTAGTCTTCCCACACCTGTTCCCGATCCTTTTCCCTGATTAGAGTCCCTATTTCTCTCCTTGTTTTCCGTACCTGCCCTGTCGGATCCTCATCTATAATTCACCGTGCTGTGTCTATGTTTTGCCCTGTCGTGTCGTGTTTCCCTCAGATGCTGCGTGGTGAGCAGGTGTCTGAGTCTGCTAGGTTCAAGTGCCTTCCCGAGGCAACCTGCAGTTCTCGATCGAGTCTCCAGTCTGTTCTCGTCTTTACGAGTAGTATTATGCTTTTTGTTTTGTAAAGTTTCTTACTGGATTAAAAACTCTGTTTTCGCCAAGTCGCTTTTGGGTCCTCATTCACCTGCACAACATTGATATGTTCTTCAAAAGAGAGATCAGGGTCCAGAGTAACGCCGAGGTCCTTCACAGTTTTATTTGAGACGACTGTACAACCATTAAGATTAATTGTCAGATTCAACAGAAGATCTCTTTGTTTCTTGGGACCTAGAACAAGCATCTCTGTTTTGTCCGAGTTTAATAGTAGAAAGTTTGCAGCCATCCACTTCCTTATGTCTGAAACATATGCTTCTAGTGAGGGCAATTTTGGTGCTTCACTATGTTTCATTGAAATGTACAGCTGTGTGTCATCCACATAGCAGTGAAAGTTAACATTATGTTTTCGAATAAGATCCCCAAGAGGTAAAATATATAGTGAAAACAATAGTGGTCCTAAAACAGAACCTTGAGGAACACCGAAATTTACAGTTGATTTGTCAGAGGACAAACCATTCACATAGACAAACTGATATCTTTCCGACAGATAAGATCTAAACCAGGCCAGAACATGTCCATGTAGACCAATTTGGGTTTCCAATCTCTCCAAAAGAATGTGGTGATCGATGGTATCAAAAGCAGCACTAAGGTCTAGGAGCACGAGGACAGATGCAGAGCCTCGGTCCGATGCCATTAAAATGTCTTTTACCACCTTCACAAGTGCCATCTCAGTGCTATGATGGGGTCTAAAACCAGACTGAAGCATTTCGTATACATTGTTTGTCTTCAGGAAGGCAGTGAGTTGCTGCGCAACAGCCTTCTCTAAAATTTTTGAAAGGAATGGAAGATTCGATATAGGCCAATAGTTTTTTATATTTTCTGGGTCAAGGTTTGGCTTTTTCAAGAGTGGCTTTATTACTGCCACTTTTAGTGAGTTTGGTACACATCCAGTGGATAGAGAGCCATTTATTATGTTCAACATAGGAGGGCCAAGCACAGGAAGCAGCTCTTTCAGTAGTTTAGTTGGAATAGGGTCCAGTATACAGCTTGAAGGTTTAGAGGCCATGATTATTTTCATCATTGTGTCAAGAGATATAGTACTAAAACACTTGAGCGTCTCTCTTGATCCTAGGTCCTGGCAGAGTTGTGCAGACTCAGGACAACTGAGGTTTGGAGGAATACGCAGGTTTAAAGAGGAGTCCGTAATTTGCTTTCTAATAATCATAATCTTTTCCTCAAAGAAGTTCATGAACTTATCACTGCTAAAGTGAAAGTCATCCTCTCTTGGGGAATGCTGCTTTTTAGTTAGCTTTGCCACAGTATCAAAAAGGAATTTCGGATTGTTCTTATTTTCCTCAATTAAGTTAGAAAAATAGGATGATCGAGCAGCAGTAAGGGCTCTTCGGTACTGCACGGTACCGTCTTTCCAAGCTAGTCGGAAGACTTCCAGTTTGGTGTGGCGCCATTTCCGTTCCAATTTTCTGGAAGCTTGCTTCAGAGCTCGGGTATTTTCTGTGTACCAGGGAGCTAGTTTCTTATGAGACATTTTTTAGTTTTTAGGGGTGCAACTGCATCTAGGGTATTGCACAAGGTTAAATTGAGATCCTCAGTTAGGTGGTTAACGGATTTTTGTCCTCTGGCGTCCTTGGGTAGGCAGAGGGAGTCTGGAAGGGCATCAAGGAATCTTTGTGTTGTCTGTGAATTTATAGCACGACTTTTGATGTTCCTTGGTTGGGGTCTGAGCAGATTATTTGTTGCAATTGCAAACGTAATAAAATGGTGGTCCGATAGTCCAGGATTATGAGGAAAAACATTAAGATCCACAACATTTATTTCATGGGACAAAACTAGGTCCAGCGTATGACTGTGACAGTGAGTGGGTCCAGAGACATGTTGGACAAAACCCACTGAATCGATGATGGCTCCGAAAGCCTTTTGGAGTGGGTCTGTGGACTTTTCCATGTGAATATTAAAGTCACCAAAGATTAGAATATTATCTGCAATGACTACAAGGTCCGATAGGAATTCAGGGAACTCAGTGAGAAACGCTGTATATGGCCCAGGAGGCCTGTAAACAGTAGCTATAAAAAGTGATTGAGTAGGCTGCATAGATTTCATGACTAGAAGCTCAAAAGACGAAAACGTCATTTTTTTTTTGTAAATTGAAATTTGCTATCGTAAATGTTAGCAACACCTCCGCCTTTGCGGGATGCACGGGGGATATGGTCACTAGTGTAGCCAGGAGGTGAGGCCTCATTTAACACAGTAAATTCATCAGGCTTAAGCCATGTTTCAGTCAGGCCAAACACATCAAGATTATGATCAGTGATTAGTTCATTGACTATGATTGCCTTTGAAGTAAGGGATCTAACATTAAGTAGCCCTATTTTGAGATGTGAGGTATCATGATCTCTTTCAGTAATGACAGGAATGGAGGTGGTCTTTATCCTAGTGAGATTGCTAAGGCGAACACCGCCATGTTTAGTTTTGCCCAACCTAGGTCGAGGCACAGCCACGGTCTCAATGGTGATAGCTGAGCTGACTACACTGACTATGCTAGTGGCAGACTCCACTATGCTGGCAGGCTGGCTAATAGCCTGCTGCCTGGCCTGCACCCTATTTCATTGTGGAGCTAGAGGAGTTAGAGCCCTGTCTATGTTGGTAGATAAGATGAGAGCACCCCTCCAGCTAGGATGGAGTCCGTCACTCCTCAGCAGGTCAGGCTTGGTCCTGTTTGTGGGTGAGTCCCAGAAAGAGGGCCAATTATCTACAAATTCTATCTTTTGGGAGGGGCAGAAAACAGTTTTCAACCAGCGATTGAGTTGTGAGACTCTGCTGTAGAGCTCATCACTCCCCCTAACTGGCAGGGGGCCAGAGACAATTACTCGATACCGACACATCTTTCTAGCTGATATGCACGCAGAAGCTATGTTGCGATTGGTGATCTCTGACTGTTTCATCCTAACACCGTTGGTGCCGACGTGGATAACAATATCTCTATACTCTCTACACTCGCCAGTTTTAGCTTTAGCCAGCACCATCTTCAGATTAGCCTTAACGTCGGTAGCCCTTCCCCCGGGTAAACAGTGTCTGATCGCTGGATGATTCGCTTTAAGTCTAATACTGCACCTCCAACATGAAGCTAATCCCCCTGCACCTCCAACATGAAGTATGAAATCTCAATGACCGCACTGTCAAATCCCTCGTCCATAAGAAAGAATACTTTTTTAAAGTATGCTTGCTTCAGCTGTCTAAAAGTATTTTTCATGGTAGTTCAGTAAAGGTTGAAGTAGTGACTGCAGTAAGCCCAGTGGTGGAAATAGTTGTATTGTTGGGTTAGTATCCAGAGCTACAACAACAATGTGTGCTGATTGAACCAAACTAAATAGTTGGAGGATACAGGCATCGATCCCGCTACCTCTCGCATGCTAAACAAGCACTCTACCATTTGAGCTAAACGCCCTGTTCCTTCAACAAGAAGTATGAAATCTCAATGACCGCACTGCCAAATCCCTCGTCCATTAGAAATGATACTTTTTTTAAAGTATGCTTGCTTCAGCTATCTAAAAGTATTTTTCATGGTAGTTCAGTAAAGGTTGAAGTAGTGACTGCAGTAAGCCCAGTGGTGGAAATAGTTGTATTGTTGGGTTAGTATCCAGAGCAACAACAACAATGTGTGCTGATTGAACCAAACTAAATAGTTGGAGGATGCAGGCATCAATCCCACTACCTCTCGCATGCGAAGCGAGCGCTCTACCATTTGAGCTAATGCCACTGCACCTCAACAAGAAGTATGAAATCTCAATGACCGCACTGCCAAATCCCTCGTCCATAAGAAAGGATAATTTTTGAAAAGTTTGCTTGCTTCAGCTGTCTAAAAGTATTTTTCATGGTAGTTCAGTAAAGGTTGAAGTAGTGACTGCAGTAAGCCCAGTGGTGGAAATAGTTGTATTGTTGGGTTAGTATCCAGAGCTACAACAACGTGTGCTGATTGAACCAAACTAAATAGTTAGAGGATGCAGGCATCGATCCGGCTACCTCTCGCATGCTAAACGAGCGCTCTACCATTTGAGCTAACCCCCCTGTTCCTTCAACAAGAAGTATGAAATCTCAATGACCGCACTGCCAAATCCCTCGTCCATTAGAAATTATACTTTTTAAAAAGTATACTTGCTTCAGCTGTCTAAAAGTATTTTTCATGTTAGTTCAGTAAAGGTTGAAGTAGTGACTGCAGTAAGACCAGTGGTGGAAATAGTTGTATTGTTGGGTTAGTATCCAGAGCTACAACAACAATGTGTGCTGATTGAACCAAACTAAATAGTTGGAGGATGCAGGCATCGATCCCGCTACCTCTCACATGCAAAGCAAGCACTCTATCGTTTGAGCTAATCCCCCTGCACCTCCAACATGAAGTATGAAATCTCAATGACCGCACTGCAAAGTCCCTCGTCCATTAGAAATGATACTTTTTAAAAAGTATGCTTCCTTCAGCTGTCTAAAAGTTTTTTTCATGGTAGTTCAGTAAAGGTTGAAGTAGTGACTGCAGTAAGCCCAGTGGTGGAAATAGTTGTATTGTTGGGTTAGTATCCAGCGCTACAACAACAATGTGTGCTGATTGAACCAAACTAAATAGTTGGAGGATGCAGACATCAATCCCGCTCCCTCTCACATGCTAAGCGAGCGCTCTACCATTTGAGCTAATCCCCCTGTTCCTTCAACAAGAAGTATGAAATCTCAATGACCGCACTGCCAAATCCCTCTAAATAGTTGGAGGATGCAGGCATCGATCCCCTACCTCTCACATGCTAGCGAGTGCTCTGCCATTTGAGCTAATCGCCCTGCGCCTCCAACAAGAAGTATGAAATCTCAATGAACGCACTGCCAAATCCCTCGTCCATTAGAAATGATACTTTTTAAAAAGTATGCTTCCTTCAGCTGTCTAAAAGTTTTTTTCATGGTAGTTCAGTAAAGTTTGAAGTAATGACTGCAGTGAGACCAGTGGTGGAAATAGTTGTATTGTTGGGTTAGTATACAGAGCAACAACAACAATGTGTGCTGATTGAACCAAACTAAATCGTTGGAGGATGCAGGCATCGATCCCGCTACCGATCACATGCTAAGCGAGCGCTGTACCATTTGAGCTAATCCCCCTGTGGCTCCAATCAGAAGTATGAAATCTCAATGACCGCACTGCCAAATCCCTCGTCCATTAGAAATTATACTTTTTAAAAAGTATACTTGCTTCAGCTGTCTAAAAGTATTTTTCATGTTAGTTCAGTAAAGGTTGAAGTAGTGACTGCAGTAAGACCAGTGGTGGAAATAGTTGTATTGTTGGGTTAGTATCCAGAGCTACAACAACAATGTGTGCTGATTGAACCAAACTAAATAGTTGGAGGATGCAGGCATCGATCCCGCTACCTCTCACATGCAAAGCAAGCACTCTATCGTTTGAGCTAATCCCCCTGCACCTCCAACATGAAGTATGAAATCTCAATGACCGCACTGCAAAATCCCTCGTCCATTAGAAATGATACTTTTTAAAAAGTATGCTTCCTTCAGCTGTCTAAAAGTTTTTTTCATGGTAGTTCAGTAAAGGTTGAAGTAGTGACTGCAGTAAGCCCAGTGGTGGAAATAGTTGTATTGTTGGGTTAGTATCCAGCGCTACAACAACAATGTGTGCTGATTGAACCAAACTAAATAGTTGGAGGATGCAGACATCAATCCCGCTCCCTCTCACATGCTAAGCGAGCGCTCTACCATTTGAGCTAATCCCCCTGTTCCTTCAACAAGAAGTATGAAATCTCAATGACCGCACTGCCAAATCCCTCTAAATAGTTGGAGGATGCAGGCATCGATCCCGCTACCTCTCACATGCTAAGCGAGTGCTCTGCCATTTGAGCTAATCGCCCTGCGCCTCCAACAAGAAGTATGAAATCTCAATGAACGCACTGCCAAATCCCTCGTCCATTAGAAATGATACTTTTTAAAAAGTATGCTTCCTTCAGCTGTCTAAAAGTTTTTTTCATGGTAGTTCAGTAAAGTTTGAAGTAATGACTGCAGTGAGACCAGTGGTGGAAATAGTTGTATTGTTGGGTTAGTATACAGAGCAACAACAACAATGTGTGCTGATTGAACCAAACTAAATCGTTGGAGGATGCAGGCATCGATCCCGCTACCGATCACATGCTAAGCGAGCGCTGTACCATTTGAGCTAATCCCCCTGTGGCTCCAATCAGAAGTATGAAATCTCAATGACCGCACTGCCAAATCCCTTGTCCATAAGAAAGGATACTTTTTAAAAAGTATGCTTGCATCAGCTGTCTAAAAGTATTTTTTATGGTAGTTCAGTAAAGGTTGAAGTAGTGACTGCAGTAAGACCTGTGGTAGAAATAGTTGTATTGTTGGGTTAGTATCCAGAGCTACAACAACAATGTGTGCTGATTGAACCAAACTAAGTAGTTGGAGGATGCGGGCATCGATCCCGCTACCTTTCGCTTGCGAAGCGAGCGCTCTACCATTTGAGCTAATCCCCCTGCAGCTTCAACATGAAGTATGAAATCTCAATGACCGCACTGCCAAATCCCTCGTCCATTAGAAATGATACTTTTTAAAAAGTATGCTTGCTTCAGCTGTCTAAAAGTTTTTTTCATGGTAGTTCAGTTAAGGTTGAAGTAGTGACTGCAGTAAGCCCAGTGGTGGAAATAGTTGTATTGTTGGGTTTGTATCCAGAGCTACAACAACAATGTGTGCTGATTGAACCAAACTAAATAGTTGGAGGATGCAGGAATCAATCCCACTACCTCTCACATGCTAAGCAAGCGGTCTACCATTTGAGCTAATCCCCCTGCAGATCCAATCAGAAGTATGAAATCTCAATGACAGCACTGACAAATCCCTCGTCCATAAGAAAGGATACTTTTTAAAAAGTATGCTTGCATCAGCTGTCTAAAAGTATTTCTTCATGGTAGTTCATTAAAGGTTGAAGTTGTGACTGCAGTAAGCACGGTGGTGGAAATAGTTGTATTGTTGGGTTAGTATCCAGAGCTACAACAACAATGTGTGCTGATTGAACCAAACTAAATATTTGGAGGATGCAGGCATCGATCACGCTACCTCTCGCATGCTAAGCGAGCGCTCTACCATTTGAGCTAATCCCCCTGCTGCTCCAATCAGAAGTATGAAATCTCAATGACCGCACTGCCAAATCCCTCATCCATAAGAAAGGATACTTTTTTTAAAGTATGCTTGCTTCAGCTGTCTAAAAGTATTTTTCATGGTAGTTCAGTAAAGTTTGAAGTAGTGACTGCAGTAAGCCCAGTGGTGGAAATAGTTGTATTGTTGGGTTAGTGAGTTATGGGTGTATGATAGCAGAAAAAAACTGCGAGTCTGGAGTTCCCCCTGCTGGCTGTCTGTGGAATAACATTAGGATCAGTTGATCGTGGAGAAAAGCGAAACATGGTCACTGTTTTCCTGTCTTTTGTCGTGCTTATGCTCACTGCGTCTCAGTGGATCGCTCCAAGGCCTTTCTACTGTAAGCAGAGGAGAGGACAGCCTTCCAGTAGAATAAATAAGAGTCACAGCTCCCAACATTTACTAACAAATGAACAGCTACTAAATCAAAGATCTGTCTCATAAACTACACATGTGCCTACATGTGATAACCAAAGGGGATTTTTGCATTACCCCAAGCGACCACATAATTTGTCCCTTTAATTTAAGTAATAATTCGGTGGTTTGGTGGGATTTCCTCAATTCCAGTGTGTTTCTGCTTGCCAGTGTGTTTCTGCTTGTTTAGCTATCTGGCTAGCTAAATTGTTACGATTCGCATATCTAGCTGATAATTGTGAAGTCAAACGTTTGCTTTGTGTATATCTTGATTCGTCTATTGTTGCCATTGTCCTGGCTGGAAGGAGGTTCAGTGAATGGGGTGGTGAAGCGTGAGGTAATACAGTAGGGAGAGTGCGAGTGCTTCTTAAATGTATTGCTTTTATGCATTCTCCTCACTCGCGTCCACACAAAAACGTACTCAAGAGAACGGAGTGGAGAATACAATCGGAGCATGAGTGCGGAGCATAGCAGTATGTTTGGAAAAACACCCCTAGAGTTTGAGAGCTACAAGCCCCCACTCACCCAGTAATTTTTGAACTGTCCCTAAATTATCCTATTAAAACACTACATGGTAAATACGTCATGAACTCACAACAATTCAAAGTGCAGAGTATAAAACATTACTTTGCCTCATATATTATTAACGGCTAGGATAGCGTCGTCTACTGGTAGGTCTATTTTGAATCAATATTTAAACTCGCCACCACACTCTACCTTCCACTGGTGTTTCCCAAATGCAGTCCTCAGGTTGCCCCAGCAACACACATTCACATTTTAGAGCCAGACAAGCACACTTGATTCAATTTGTTAACTAATCCTTCGATTAGTTAAATCAATCCAGAGCTACAACAACGTGTGCTGATTGAACTAAACTAAATAGTTGGAGGATGCGGGCATCGATCCCGCTACCTCTCGCATGCTAAGCAAGCGCTCTACCATTTGAGATAATCCCCCTGTGCCTCCAACAAGAAGTATGAAATCTCAATGACCGCACTGCCAAATCCCTCGTCCATAAGAAAGGATACTTTTTTTTAAAGTATGCTTGCTTCAGCTGTCTAAAAGTATTTTTCATGGTAGTTCAGTAAAGGTTGAAGTAGTGACTGCAGTAAGCCCAGTGTTGGAAATAGTTGTATTGTTGGGTTAGTATCCAAAGCTACAACAACAATGTGTGCTGATTGAACCAAACTAAATAGTTGGAGGATGCGGAAATCGATCCCAATACCTCTACGATGCTAAGCGAGCGCTCTATACCATTTGAGATAATCCCCCTGTGCCTCCAACAAGAAGTATGAAATTTCAATGACCGCACTGCCAAATCCCTCGTCCATAAGAAAGATACTTTTTTTAAGTATGCTTGCTTCAGCTGTCTAAAAGTATTTTTCATGGTAGTTCAGTAAAGGTTGAAGTAGTGACTGCAGTAAGCCCTGTGGTGGAAATAGTTGTATTGTTGGGTTAGTATCCAGAGCTACAACAACAATGTGTGCTGATTGAACCAAACTAAATAGTTGGAGGATGCGGAAATCAATCCCAATACCTCTAGGATGCTAAACGAGCGCTCTATACCATTTGAGATAATCCCCCTGTGCCTCCAACAAGAAGTATGACATCTCAATGACCGCACTGCCAAATCCCTCGTCCATAAGAAAGGATACTTTTTTAAAGTTTGCTTGCTTCAGCTGTCTAAAAGTATTTTTCATGGTAGTTCAGTCAAGGTTGAAGTAGTGACTGAAGTAAGCCCCGTGGTGGAAATAGTTGTATTGTTGGGTTAGTATCCAGAGCTACAACAACAATGTGTGCTGATTGAACTAAACTAAATAGTTGGAGGATGCGGGCATCGATCCCGCTACCTCTCGCATGCTAAGCGAGCGCTCTACCATTTGAGCTAATCCCCCTGTGCCTCCAACAAGAAGTAGGAAATCTCAATGACAGCACTGCCAAATCCCTCGTCCATAAGTAGGGGTACTTTTTTTAAAGTATGCTTGCTTCAGGTGTCTAAAAGTATTTTTCATGGTAGTTCAGTAAAGGTTGAAGTAGTGACTGCAGTAAGCGCTGTGGTGGAAATAGTTGTATTGTTGGGTTATAGTATCCAGAGCTACAACAACAATGTGTGCTGATTGAACCAAACTAAATAGTTGGAGGATGCGGAAATCAATCCCAATACCTCTAGGATGCTAAACGAGCGCTCTATACCATTTGAGATAATCCCCCTGTGCCTCCAACAAGAAGTATGAAATCTCAATGAACTCTCTGCCAAATCCCTCGTCCATAAGAAAGGATAATTTTTGAAAAGTTTGCTTGCTTCAGCTGTCTAAAATTATTTTTCATGGTAGTTCAGTAAAGGTTGAAGTAGTGACTGCAGTAAGCCCAGTGGTGGAAATAGTTTTATTGTTGGGTTAGTATCCAGAGCTACAACAACAATGTGTGCTGATTGAACCAAACTAAATAGTTGGAGGATGGGGGTATCAATCCCGCTCCCTCTCACTTGCTAAGCGAGCGCTCTACCATTTGAGCTAATCCCCCTGTTCCTTCAACAAGAAGTATGAAATCTCAATGACCGCACTGCCAAATCCCTCTAAATAGTTGGAGGATGCAGGCATCGATACCGCTACCTCTCAAATGCAAAGCGAGCGCTCTACCGTTTGAGCTAATCCCCCTGCACCTCCAACATGAAGTATGAAATCTCAATGACCGCACTGCCAAATCCCTCGTCCATTAGAAATGATACTTTTTAAAAAGTATGCTTGCTTCAGCTGTCTAAAAGTTTTTTTCATGGTAGTTCAGTTAAGGTTGAAGTAGTGACTGCAGTAAACCCAGTGGTGGAAATAGTTGTATTGTTGGGTTAGTATACAGAGCAACAACAACAATGTGTGCTGATTGAACCAAACTAAATAGTTGGAGGATGGGGGTATCAATCCCACTACCTCTCGCATGCGAAGCGAGCGCTCTACCATTTGAGCTAATCCCCCTGCACCTCAACAAGAAGTATGAAATCTCAATGACCGCTCTGCCAAATCCCTCGTCCATAAGAAAGGATAATTTTTTTAAAGTTTGCTTGCTTCAGCTGTCTAAAAGTATTTTTCATGGTAGTTCAGTAAAGGTTGAAGTAGTGACTGCAGTAAGCCCAGTGGTGGAAATAGTTGTATTGTTGGGTTAGTATCCAGAGCTACAACAACAATGTGTGCTGATTGAACCAAACTAAATAGTTGGAGGATGCAGACATCAATCCCGCTCCCTCTCACATGCTAAGCGAGCGCTCTACCATTTGAGCTAATCCCCCTGTGCCTCCAACAAGAAGTAGGAAATCTCAATGACAGCACTGCCAAATCCCTCGTCCATAAGTAGGGGTACTTTTTTTAAAGTATGCTTGCTTCAGGTGTCTAAAAGTATTTTTCATGGTAGTTCAGTAAAGGTTGAAGTAGTGACTGCAGTAAGCGCTGTGGTGGAAATAGTTGTATTGTTGGGTTATAGTATCCAGAGCTACAACAACAATGTGTGCTGATTGAACCAAACTAAATAGTTGGAGGATGCGGAAATCAATCCCAATACCTCTAGGATGCTAAACGAGCGCTCTATACCATTTGAGATAATCCCCCTGTGCCTCCAACAAGAAGTATGAAATCTCAATTAACTCTCTGCCAAATCCCTCGTCCATAAGAAAGGATAATTTTTGAAAAGTTTGCTTGCTTCAGCTGTCTAAAATTATTTTTCATGGTAGTTCAGTAAAGGTTGAAGTAGTGACTGCAGTAAGCCCAGTGGTGGAAATAGTTGTATTGTTGGGTTAGTATCCAGAGCTACAACAACAATGTGTGCTGATTGAACCAAACTAAATAGTTGGAGGATGGGGGTATCAATCCCGCTCCCTCTCACTTGCTAAGCGAGCGCTCTACCATTTGAGCTAATCCCCCTGTTCCTTCAACAAGAAGTATGAAATCTCAATGACCGCACTGCCAAATCCCTCTAAATAGTTGGAGGATGCAGGCATCGATACCGCTACCTCTCACATGCAAAGCGAGCGCTCTACCGTTTGAGCTAATCCCCCTGCACCTCCAACATGAAGTATGAAATCTCAATGACAGCACTGCCAAATCCCTCGTCCATTAGAAATGATACTTTTTAAAAAGTATGCTTGCTTCAGCTGCCTAAAAGTTTTTTTCATGGTAGTTCAGTTAAGGTTGAAGTAGTGACTGCAGTAAACCCAGTGGTGGAAATAGTTGTATTGTTGGGTTAGTATACAGAGCAACAACAACAATGTGTGCTGATTGAACCAAACTAAATAGTTGGAGGATGGGGGTATCAATCGCACTACCTCTCGCATGCGAAGCGAGCGCTCTACCATTTGAGCTAATCCCCCTGTGCCTCCAACAAGAAGTAGGAAATCTCAATGACAGCACTGCCAAATCCCTCGTCCATAAGTAGGGGTACTTTTTTTAAAGTATGCTTGCTTCAGCTGTCTAAAAGTATTTTTCATGGTAGTTCAGTAAAGTTTGAAGTAGTGACTGCAGTAAGCCCAGTGGTGGAAATAGTTGTATTGTTGGGTTAGTATCCAGAGCTACAACAACAATGATTGAACCAAACTAAATAGTTGGAGGATGCGGAAATCAATCCCAATACCTCTAGGATGCTAAACGAGCGCTCTATACCATTTGAGATAATCCCCCTGTGCCTCCAACAAGAAGTAGGAAATCTCAATGACAGCACTGCCAAATCCCTCATCCATAAGTAGGGGTACTGTTTTTTAAAGTATGCTTGCTTCAGCTGTCTAAAAGTATTTTTCATGGTAGTTCAGTAAAGGTTGAAGTAGTGACTGCAGTAAGCCCCGTGGTGGAAATAGTTGTATTGTTGGGTTAGTATCCAGAGCTACAACAACAATGTGTGCTGATTGAACCAAACTAAATAGTTGGAGGATGCAGACATCAATCCCGCTCCCTCTCACATGCTAAGCGAGCGCTCTACCATTTGAGCTAATCCCCCTGTTCCTTCAACAAGAAGTATGAAATCTCAATGACCGCACTGCCAAATCCCTCTAAATAGTTGGAGGATGCAGGCATCGATACCGCTACCTCTCACATGCAAAGCGAGCGCTCTACCGTTTGAGCTAATCCCCCTGCACCTCCAACATGAAGTATGAAATCTCAATGACCGCACTGCCAAATCCCTCGTCCATTAGAAATGATACTTTTTAAAAAGTATGCTTGCTTCAGCTGTCTAAAAGTTTTTTTCATGGTAGTTCAGTTAAGGTTGAAGTAGTGACTGCAGTAAGCCCAGTGGTGGAAATAGTTGTATTGTTGGGTTAGTATACAGAGCAACAACAACAATGTGTGCTGATTGAACCAAACTAAATAGTTGGAGGATGGGGGTATCAATCCCACTACCTCTCGCATGCGAAGCAAGCGCTCTACCATTTGAGCTAATCCCCCTGCACCTCAACAAGAAGTATGAAATCTCAATGACCGCTCTGCCAAATCCCTCTAAATAGTTGGAGGATGCAGGCATCGATCCCGCTACCTCTCACATGCTAAGCGAGTGCTCTGCCATTTGAGCTAATCCCCCTGCGCCTCCAACAAGAAGTATGAAATCTCAATGAACGCACTGCCAAATCCCTCGTCCATAAGAAAGGATATCTTTTAAAAGGTATGCTTGCTTCAGCTGTCTAAAAGTATTTTTCATGGTAGTTCAGTAAAGGTTGAAGTAGTGACTGCAGTGAGCCCAGTGGTGGAAATAGTTGTATTGTTGGGTTAGTATCCAAAGCTTCAACAACAATGTGTGCTGATTGAACCAAACTAAATCGTTGGAGGATGCGGGCATCGATCCCGCTACCTATCACATGCTAAGCGAGCGCTGTACCATTTGAGCTAATCCCCCTGCGGCTCCAATCAGAAGTATGAAATCTCAATGACCGCACTGCCAAATCCCTTGTCCATAAGAAAGGATACTTTTTAAAAAGTATGCTTGCATCAGCTGTCTAAAAGTATTTTTTATGGTAGTTCAGTAAAGGTTGAAGTAGTGACTGCAGTAAGACCTGTGGTGGAAATAGTTGTATTGTTGGGTTAGTATCCAGAGCTACAACAACAATGTGTGCTGATTGAACCAAACTAAATAGTTGGAGGATGCGGGCATCGATCCCGCTACCTTTCGCTTGCGAAGCGAGCGCTCTACCATTTGAGCTAATCCCAATGCACCTCCAACATGAATTATGAAATCTCAATGACCGCACTGCCAAATCCCTCGCCCATTAGAAATGATACTTTTTAAAAAGTATGCTTGCTTCAGCTGTCTAAAAGTTTTTTTCATGGTAGTTCAGTAAAGGTTGAAGTAGTGACTGCAGTATGCCCAGTGGTGGAAATAGTTGTATTGTTGGGTTAGTATCCAGAGCTACAACAACAATGTGTGCTGATTGAACCAAACTAAATAGTTGGAGGATGCAGGTATCAATCCCGCTACCTCTCACATGCTAAGCGAGCGCTCTACAATTTGAGCTAATCCCCCTGCAGCTCCAATCAGAAGAATGAAATCTCAATGACCGCACTGCCAAATCCCTCGTCCATAAGAAAGTATACTTTTTAAAAAGTATGCTTGCTTCAGCTGTCTAAAAGTATTTTTCATGGTAGTTCAGTAAAGGTTGAAGTGGTGACTGCATTGAGCCCAGTGGTGGAAATAGTTGTATTGTTGGGTTAGTATCCAGAGCTACAACAACAATGTGTGCTGATTGAACCAAACTAAATAGTTGGAGGATGCAGACATCAATCCCGCTCCCTCTCACATGCTAAGCGAGCGCTCTACCATTTGAGCTAATCCCCCTGTTCCTTCAACAAGAAGTATGAAATCTCAATGACCGCACTGCCAAATCCCTCTAAATAGTTGGAGGATGCAGGCATCGATCCCGCTACCTCTCACATGCAAAGCGAGCGCTCTACCGTTTGAGCTAATCCCCCTGCACCTCCAACATGAAGTATGAAATCTCAATGACCGCACTGCCAAATCCCTCGTCCATTAGAAATGATACTTTTTTAAAAGTATGCTTGCTTCAGCTGTCTAAAAGTTTTTTTCATGGTAGTTCAGTTAAGGTTGAAGTAGTGACTGCAGTAAGCCCAGTGGTGGAAATAGTTGTATTGTTGGGTTAGTATACAGAGCAACAACAACAATGTGTGCTGATTGAACCAAACTAAATAGTTGGAGGATGGGGGTATCAATCCCACTAGCTCTCGCATGCGAAGCGAGCACTCTACCATTTGAGCTAATCCCCCTGCACCTCAACAAGAAGTATGAAATCTCAATGACCGCTCTGCCAAATCCCTCGTCCATAAGAAAGGATCATTTTTGAAAAGTTTGCTTGCTTCAGCTGTCTAAAAGTATTTTTCATGGTAGTTCAGTAAAGGTTGAAGTAGTGACTGCAGTAAGCCCAGTGGTGGAAATAGTTGTATTGTTGGGTTAGTATCCAGAGCTACAACAACAATGTGTGCTGATTGAACCAAACTAAATAGTTGGAGGATGCAGACATCAATCCCGCTCCCTCTCACATGCTAAGCGAGCGCTCTACCATTTGAGCTAATCCCCCTGTTCCTTCAACAAGCAGTATGAAATCTCAATGACCGCACTGCCAAATCCCTCTAAATAGTTGGAGGATGTAGGCATCGATCCCGCTACCTCTCACATGCTAAGCGAGTGCTCTGCCATTTGAGCTAATCCCCCTGCGCCTCCAAAAAGAAGTATGAAATCTCAATGAACGCACTGCCAAATCCCTCGTCCATAAGAAAGGATATCTTTTAAAAAGTATGCTTGCTTCAGCTGTCTAAAAGTATTTTTCATGGTAGTTCAGTAAAGGTTGAAGTAGTGACTGCAGTGAGCCCAGTGGTGGAAATAGTTGTATTGTTGGGTTAGTATCCAAAGCTTCAACAACAATGTGTGCTGATTGAACCAAACTAAATCGTTGGAGGATGCAGGCATCGATCCCGCTACCTATCACATGCTAAGCGAGCGCTGTACCATTTGAGCTAATCCCCCTGCAGCTCCAATCAGAAGTATGAAATCTCAATGACCGCACTGCCAAATCCCTTGTCCATAAGAAAGGATACTTTTTAAAAAGTATGCTTGCATCAGCTGTCTAAAAGTATTTTTTATGGTAGTTCAGTAAAGGTTGAAGTAGTGACTGCAGTAAGACCAGTGGTGGAAATAGTTGTATTGTTGGGTTAGTATCCAGAGCTACAACAACAATGTGTGCTGATTGAACCAAACTAAATTGTTGGAGGATGCGGGCATCGATCCCGCTACCTTTCGCTTGCGAAGCGAGCGCTCTACCATTTGAGCTAATCCCAATGCACCTCCAACATGAATTATGAAATCTCAATGACCGCACTGCCAAATCCCTCGTCCATTAGAAATTATACTTTTTAAAAAGTATGCTTGCTTCAGCTGTCTAAAAGTTTTTTTCATGGTAGTTCAGTAAAGGTTGAAGTAGTGACTGCAGTAAGCCCAGTGGTGGAAATAGTTGTATTGTTGGGTTAGTATCCAGAGCTACAACAACGTGTGCTGATTGAACCAAACTAAATAGTTGGAGGATGCAGGTATCGATCCCGCTACCTCTCACATGCTAAGCAAGCGCTCTACAATTTGAGCTAATCCCCCTGCAGATCCAATCAGAAGAATGAAATCTCAATGACCGCACTGCCAAATCCCTCGTCCATAAGAAAGTATACTTTTTAAAAAGTATACTTGCTTCAGCTGTCTAAAAGTATTTTTCATGGTACTTCAGTAAAGGTTGAAGTAGTGACTGCAGTAAGCCCAGTGGTGGGAATAGTTGTATTGTTGAGTTAGTATCCAGAGCTACAACAACAATGTGTGCTGATTGAACCAAACTAAATAGTTGGAGAATGCAGGCATCGATCCAGCTACCTCTCGCATGCGACGCGAGCGCAGTACCATTTGAGCTAATCCCAATGCACCTCCAACATGAATTATGAAATCTCAATGACCACACTGCCAAATCCCTCGTCCATTAGAAATTATACTTTTTAAAAAGTATGCTTGCTTCAGCTGTCTAAAGGTTTTTTCATGGTAGTTCAGTAAAGGTTGAAGTAGTGACTGCAGTAAGCCCAGTGGTGGAAATAGTTGTATTGTTGGGTTAGTATCCAGAGCTACAACAACAATGTGTGCTGATTGAACCAAACTAAATAGTTGGAGGATGCAGGTATCGATCCCGCTACCTCTCACATGCTAAGCGAGCGCTCTACAATTTGAGCTAATCCCCTGCAGCTCCAATCAGAAGAATGAAATCTCAATGACCGCACTGCCAAATCCCTCTAAATAGTTGGAGGATGCAGGCATAGATACCGCTACCTCTCACATGCAAAGCGAGCGCTCTACCGTTTGAGCTAATCCCCCTGCACCTCCAACATGAAGTATGAAATCTCAATGACCGCACTGCCAAATCCCTCGTCCATTAGAAATGATACTTTTTAAAAAGTATGCTTGCTTCAGCTGTCTAAAAGTTTTTTTCATGGTAGTTCAGTTAAGGTTGAAGTAGTGACTGCAGTAAGCCCAGTGGTGGAAATAGTTGTATTGTTGGGTTAGTATACAGAGCAACAACAACAATGTGTGCTGATTGAACCAAACTAAGTAGTTGGAGGATGGGGGTATCAATCCCACTACCTCTCGCATGCGAAGCGAGCGCTCTACCATTTGAGCTAATCCCCCTGCACCTCAACAAGAAGTATGAAATCTCAATGACCGCTCTGCCAAATCCCTCGTCCATAAGAAAGGATAATTTTTGAAAAGTTTGCTTGCTTCAGCTGTCTAAAAGTATTTTTCATGGTAGTTCAGTAAAGGTTGAAGTAGTGACTGCAGTAAGCCCAGTGGCGGAAATAGTTGTATTGTTGGGTTAGTATCCAGAGCTACAACAACAATGTGTGCTGATTGAACCAAACTAAATAGTTGGAGGATGCAGACATCAATCCCGCTACCTCTCACATGCTAAGCGAGTGCTCTACCATTTGAGCTAATCCCCCTGTTCCTTCAACAAGAAGTATGAAATCTCAATGACCGCACTGCCAAATCCCTCTAAATAGTTGGAGGATGCAGGCATCGATACCGTTACCTCTCACATGCAAAGCGAGCGCTCTACCGTTTGAGCTAATCCCCCTGCACCTCCAACATGAAGTATGAAATCTCAATGACCGCACTGCCAAATCCCTCGTCCATTAGAAATGATACTTTTTTTAAAGTATGCTTGCTTCAGCTGTCTAAAAGTTTTTTTCATGGTAGTTCAGTTAAGGTTGAAGTAGTGACTGCAGTAAGCCCAGTGGTGGAAATAGTTGTATTGTTGGGTTAGTATACAGAGCAACAACAACAATGTGTGCTGATTGAACCAAACTAAATAGTTGGAGGATGGGGGTATCAATCCCACTACCTCTCGCATGCGAAGCGAGCGCTCTACCATTTGAGCTAATCCCCCTGCACCTCAACAAGAAGTATGAAATCTCAATGACCGCTCTGCCAAATCCCTCGTCCATAAGAAAGGATAATTTTTGAAAAGTTTGCTTGCTTCAGCTGTCTAAAAGTATTTTTCATGGTAGTTCAGTAAAGGTTGAAGTAGTGACTGCAGTAAGCCCAGTGGTGGAAATAGTTGTATTGTTGGGTTAGTATCCAGAGCTACAACAACAATGTGTGCTGATTGAACCAAACTAAATAGTTGGAGGATGCAGACATCAATCCCACTCCCTCTCACACGCTAAGAGAGCGCTCTACCATTTGAGCTAATCCCCCTGTTCCTTCAACAAGAAGTATGAAATCTCAATGACCGCACTGCCAAATCCCTCTAAATAGTTGGAGGATGCAGGCATCGATCCCGCTACCTCTCACATGCTAAGCGAGTGCTCTGCCATTTGAGCTAATCCCCCTGCGCCTCCAACAAGAAGTATGAAATCTCAATGAACGCACTGCCAAATCCCTCGTCCATAAGAAAGGATATCTTTTAAAAAGTATGCTTGCTTCAGCTGTCTAAAAGTATTTTTCATGGTAGTTCAGTAAAGGTTGAAGTAGTGACTGCAGTGAGCCCAGTGGTGGAAATAGTTGTATTGTTGGGTTAGTATCCAAAGCTTCAACAACAATGTGTGCTGATTGAACCAAACTAAATCGTTGGAGGATGCGGGCATCGATCCCGCTACCTATCACATGCTAAGCGAGCGCTGTACCATTTGAGCTAATCCTCCTGCGGCTCCAATCAGAAGTATGAAATCTCAATGACCGCACTGCCAAATCCCTTGTCCATAAGAAAGGATACTTTTTAAAAAGTATGCTTGCATCAGCTGTCTAAAAGTATTTTTTATGGTAGTTCAGTAAAGGTTGAAGTAGTGACTGCAGTAAGACCAGTGGTGGAAATAGTTGTATTGTTGGGTTAGTATCCAGAGCTACAACAACAATGTGTGCTGATTGAACCAAACTAAATTGTTGGAGGATGCGGGCATCGATCCCGCTACCTTTCACTTGCGAAGCAAGCGCTCTACCATTTGAGCTAATCCCAATGCACCTCCAACATGAATTATGAAATCTCAATGACCGCACTGCCAAATCCCTCGTCCATTAGAAATTATACTTTTTAAAAAGTATGCTTGCTTCAGCTGTCTAAAAGTTTTTTTCATGGTAGTTCAGTAAAGGTTGAAGTAGTGACTGCAGTAAGCCCAGTGGTGGAAATAGTTGTATTGTTGGGTTAGTATCCAGAGCTACAACAACAATGTGTGCTGATTGAACCAAACTAAATAGTTGGAGGATGCAGGTATCGATCCCGCTACCTCTCACATGCTAAGCGAGCGCTCTACAATTTGAGCTAATCCCCCTGCAGCTCCAATTAGAAGAATGAAATCTCAATGACCGCACTGCCAAATCCCTCGTCCATAAGAAAGTATACTTTTTAAAAAGTATACTTGCTTCAGCTGTCTAAAAGTATTTTTCATGGTACTTCAGTAAAGGTTGAAGTAGTGACTGCAGTAAGCCCAGTGGTGGGAATAGTTGTATTGTTGAGTTAGTATCCAGAGCTACAACAACAATGTGTGCTGATTGAACCAAACTAAATAGTTGGAGAATGCAGGCATCGATCCAGCTACCTCTCGCATGCGACGCGAGCGCAGTACCATTTGAGCTAATCCCCCTGCGGCTCCAATCAGAAGTATGAAATCTCAATGACCGCACTGCCAAATCCCTTGTCCATAAGAAAGGATACTTTTTAAAAAGTATGCTTGCATCAGCTGTCTAAAAGTATTTTTTATGGTAGTTCAGTAAAGGTTGAAGTAGTGACTGCAGTAAGACCTGTGGTGGAAATAGTTGTATTGTTGGGTTAGTATCCAGAGCTACAACAACAATGTGTGCTGATTGAACCAAACTAAATAGTTGGAGGATGCGGGCATCGATCCCGCTCCCTCTCACATGCTAAGAGAGCACTCTACCATTTGAGCTAATCCCCCTGTTCCTTCAACATGAAGTATGAAATCTCAATGACCGCACTGCCAAATCCCTCTAAATAGTTGGAGGATGCAGGCATCGATCCCGCTACCTCTCACATGCTAAGCAAGTGCTCTGCCATTTGAGCTAATCCCCCTGCGCCTCCAACAAGAAGTATGAAATCTCAATGAACGCACTGCCAAATCCCTCGTCCATAAGAAAGGATATCTTTTAAAAAGTATGCTTGCTTCAGCTGTCTAAAAGTATTTTTCATGGTAGTTCAGTAAAGGTTGAAGTAGTGACTGCAGTGAGCCCAGTGGTGGAAATAGTTGTATTGTTGGGTTAGTATCCAAAGCTTCAACAACAATGTGTGCTGATTGAACCAAACTAAATCGTTGGAGGATGCGGGCATCGATCCCGCTACCTATCACATGCTAAGCGAGCGCTGTACCATTTGAGCTAATCCCCCTGCGGCTCCAATCAGAAGTATGAAATCTCAATGACCGCACTGCCAAATCCCTTGTCCATAAGAAAGGATACTTTTTAAAAAGTATGCTTGCATCAGCTGTCTAAAAGTATTTTTTATGGTAGTTCAGTAAAGGTTGAAGTAGTGACTGCAGTAAGACCTGTGGTGGAAATAGTTGTATTGTTGGGTTAGTATCCAGAGCTACAACAACAATGTGTGCTGATTGAACCAAACTAAATAGTTGGAGGATGCGGGCATCAATCCAGCTACCTTTCGCTTGCGAAGCGAGCGCTCTACCATTTGAGCTAATCCCAATGCACCTCCAACATGAATTATGAAATCTCAATGACCGCACTGCCAAATCCCTCGTCCATTAGAAATGATACTTTTTTTAAAGTATGCTTGCTTCAGCTGTCTAAAAGTTTTTTTCATGGTAGTTCAGTAAAGGTTGAAGTAGTGACTGCAGTAAGCCCAGTGGTGGAAATAGTTGTATTGTTGGGTTAGTATCCAGAGCTACAACAACAATGTGTGCTGATTGAACCAAACTAAATAGTTGGAGGATGCAGGTATCAATCCAGCTACCTCTCGCATGCGACGCGAGCGCTCTACCATTTGAGCTAATCCCCCTGTGCCTCCTACAAGAAGTATGAAATCTCAATGAACTCTCTGCCAAATCCCTCGTCCATAAGAAAGGATAATTTTTGAAAAGTTTGCTTGCTTCAGCTGTCTAAAATTATTTTTCATGGTAGTTCAGTAAAGGTTGAAGTAGTGACTGCAGTAAGCCCAGTGGTGGAAATAGTTTTATTGTTGGGTTAGTATCCAGAGCTACAACAACAATGTGTGCTGATTGAACCAAACTAAATAGTTGGAGGATGGGGGTATCAATCCCGCTCCCTCTCACTTGCTAAGCGAGCGCTCTACCATTTGAGCTAATCCCCCTGTTCCTTCAACAAGAAGTATGAAATCTCAATGACCGCACTGCCAAATCCCTCTAAATAGTTGGAGGATGCAGGCATCGATACCGCTACCTCTCACATGCAAAGCGAGCGCTCTACCGTTTGAGCTAATCCCCCTGCACCTCCAACATGAAGTATGAAATCTCAATGACCGCACTGCCAAATCCCTCGTCCATTAGAAATGATACTTTTTTTAAAGTATGCTTGCTTCAGCTGTCTAAAAGTTTTTTTCATGGTAGTTCAGTTAAGGTTGAAGTAGTGACTGCAGTAAACCCAGTGCTGGAAATAGTTGTATTGTTGGGTTAGTATACAGAGCAACAACAACAATGTGTGCTGATTGAACCAAACTAAATAGTTGGAGGATGGGGGTATCAATCCCACTACCTCTCGCATGCGAAGCGAGCGCTCTACCATTTGAGCTAATCCCCTGCACCTCAACAAGAAGTATGAAATCTCAATGACCGCTCTGCCAAATCCCTCGTCCATAAGAAAGGATAATTTTTTTAAAGTTTGCTTGCTTCAGCTGTCTAAAAGTATTTTTCATGGTAGTTCAGTAAAGGTTGAAGTAGTGACTGCAGTAAGCCTAGTGGTGGAAATAGTTGTATTGTTGGGTTAGTATCCAGAGCTACAACAACAATGTGTGCTGATTGAACCAAACTAAATAGTTGGAGGATGCAGACATCAATCCCGCTCCCTCTCACATGCTAAGCGAGCGCTCTACCATTTGAGCTAATCCCCTGTGCCTCCAACAAGAAGTAGGAAATCTCAATGACAGCACTGCCAAATCCCTCGTCCATAAGTAGGGGTACTTTTTTAAAAGTATGCTTGCTTCAGGTGTCTAAAAGTATTTTTCATGGTAGTTCAGTAAAGGTTGAAGTAGTGACTGCAGTAAGCGCTGTGGTGGAAATAGTTGTATTGTTGGGTTATAGTATCCAGAGCTACAACAACAATGTGTGCTGATTGAACCAAACTAAATAGTTGGAGGATGCGGAAATCAATCCCAATACCTCTAGGATGCTAAACGAGCGCTCTATACCATTTGAGATAATCCCCCTGTGCCTCCAACAAGAAGTATGAAATCTCAATGAACTCTCTGCCAAATCCCTCGTCCATAAGAAAGGATAATTTTTGAAAAGTTTGCTTGCTTCAGCTGTCTAAAATAATTTTTCATGGTAGTTCAGTAAAGGTTGAAGTAGTGACTGCAGTAAGCCCAGTGGTGGAAATAGTTTTATTGTTGGGTTAGTATCCAGAGCTACAACAACAATGTGTGCTGATTGAACCAAACTAAATAGTTGGAGGATGGGGGTATCAATCCCGCTCCCTCTCACTTGCTAAGCGAGCGCTCTACCATTTGAGCTAATCCCCCTGTTCCTTCAACAAGAAGTATGAAATCTCAATGACCGCACTGCCAAATCCCTCTAAATAGTTGGAGGATGCAGGCATCGATACCGCTACCTCTCACATGCAAAGCGAGCGCTCTACCGTTTGAGCTAATCCCCCTGCACCTCCAACATGAAGTATGAAATCTCAATGACCGCACTGCCAAATCCCTCGTCCATTAGAAATGATACTTTTTAAAAAGTATGCTTGCTTCAGCTGCCTAAAAGTTTTTTTCATGGTAGTTCAGTTAAGGTTGAAGTAGTGACTGCAGTAAACCCAGTGGTGGAAATAGTTGTATTGTTGGGTTAGTATACAGAGCAACAACAACAATGTGTGCTGATTGAACCAAACTAAATAGTTGGAGGATGGGGGTATCAATCCCACTACCTCTCGCATGCGAAGCGAGCGCTCTACCATTTGAGCTAATCCCCCTGCACCTCAACAAGAAGTATGAAATCTCAATGACCGCTCTGCCAAATCCCTCGTCCATAAGAAAGGATAATTTTTTAAAAGTTTGCTTGCTTCAGCTGTCTAAAAGTATTTTTCATGGTAGTTCAGTAAAGGTTGAAGTAGTGACTGCAGTAAGCCCAGTGGTGGAAATAGTTGTATTGTTGGGTTAGTATCCAGAGCTACAACAACAATGTGTGCTGATTGAACCAAACTAAATAGTTGGAGGATGCAGACATCAATCCCGCTCCCTCTCACATGCTAAGCGAGCGCTCTACCATTTGAGCTAATCCCCCTGTTCCTTCAACAAGAAGTATGAAATCTCAATGACCGCACTGCCAAATCCCTCTAAATAGTTGGAGGATGCAGGCATCGATACCGCTACCTCTCACATGCAAAGCGAGCGCTCTACCGTTTGAGCTAATCCCCCTGCACCTCCAACATGAAGTATGAAATCTCAATGACCGCACTGCCAAATCCCTCGTCCATTAGAAATGATACTTTTTAAAAAGTATGCTTGCTTCAGCTGTCTAAAAGTTTTTTTCATGGTAGTTCAGTTAAGGTTGAAGTAGTGACTGCAGTGAGCCCAGTGGTGGAAATAGTTGTATTGTTGGGTTAGTATCCAGAGCTACAACAACAATGTGTGCTGATTGAACCAAACTAAATCGTTGGAGGATGCGGGCATCGATCCCGCTACCTATCACATGCTAAGCGAGCGCTGTACCATTTGAGCTAATCCCCCTGCGGCTCCAATCAGAAGTATGAAATCTCAATGACCGCACTGCCAAATCCCTTGTCCATAAGAAAGGATACTTTTTAAAAAGTATGCTTGCATCAGCTGTCTAAAAGTATTTTTTATGGTAGTTCAGTAAAGGTTGAAGTAGTGACTGCAGTAAGACCTGTGGTGGAAATAGTTGTATTGTTGGGTTAGTATCCAGAGCTACAACAACAATGTGTGCTGATTGAACCAAACTAAATAGTTGGAGGATGCGGGCATCGATCCCGCTACCTTTCGCTTGCGAAGCGAGCGCTCTACAATTTGAGCTAATCCCCCTGCAGCTCCAATCAGAAGAATGAAATCTCAATGACCGCACTGCCAAATCCCTCGTCCATAAGAAAGTATACTTTTTAAAAAGTATGCTTGCTTCAGCTGTCTAAAAGTATTTTTCATGGTAGTTCAGTAAAGGTTGAAGTGGTGACTGCATTGAGCCCAGTGGTGGAAATAGTTGTATTGTTGGGTTTGTATCCAGATCTACAACAACAATGTGTGCTGATTGAACCAAACTAAATAGTTTGAGGATGCAGGTATCGATCCTGCTACCTCTCACATGCTAAGCGAGCGCTCTACCATTTGAGCTAATCCCCCTGCAGATCCAATCAGAAGTATGAAATCTCAATGACCGCACTGCCAAATCCCTCGTCCATAAGAAAGGATACTTTTTTAAAGTATGCTTGCTTCAGCTGTCTAAAAGTATTTTTCATGGTAGTTCAGTAAAGGTTGAAGTAGTGACTGCAGTAAGCCCAGTGGTGGAAATAGTTGTATTGTTGGGTTAGTATCCAGAGCTACAACAACAATGTGTGCTGATTGAACCAAACTAAATAGTTGGAGGATGCAGACATCAATCCCGCTCCCTCTCACATGCTAAGCGAGCGCTCTACCATTTGAGCTAATCCCCCTGTTCCTTCAACAAGAAGTATGAAATCTCAATGACCGCACTGCCAAATCCCTCTAAATAGTTGGAGGATGCAGGCATCGATCCCGCTACCTCTCACATGCAAAGCAAGCGCTCTACCGTTTGAGCTAATCCCCTGCAACTCCAACATGAAGTATGAAATCTCAATGACCGCACTGCCAAATCCCTCGTCCATTAGAAATGATACTTTTTAAAAAGTATGCTTGCTTCAGCTGTCTAAAAGTTTTTTTCATGGTAGTTCAGTTAAGGTTGAAGTAGTGACTGCAGTAAGCCCAGTGGTGGAAATAGTTGTATTGTTGGGTTAGTATACAGAGCAACAACAACAATGTGTGCTGATTGAACCAAACTAAATAGTTGGAGGATGGGGGTATCAATCCCACTACCTCTCGCATGCGAAGCGAGCACTCTACCATTTGAGCTAATCCCCCTGCACCTCAACAAGAAGTATGAAATCTCAATGACCGCTCTGCCAAATCCCTCGTCCATAAGAAAGGATCATTTTTGAAAAGTTTGCTTGCTTCAGCTGTCTAAAAGTATTTTTCATGGTAGTTCAGTTAAGGTTGAAGTAGTGACTGCAGTAAGACCAGTGGTGGAAATAGTTGTATTGTTGGGTTAGTATCCAGAGCTACAACAACAATGTGTGCTGATTGAACCAAACTAAATTCTTGGAGGATGCGGGCATCGATCCCGCTACCTTTCGCTTGCGAAGCGAGCGCTCTACCATTTGAGCTAATCCCAATGCACCTCCAACATGAATTATGAAATCTCAATGACCGCACTGCCAAATCCCTCGTCCATAAGAAAGTATACTTTTTAAAAAGTATACTTGCTTCAGCTGTCTAAAAGTATTTTTCATGGTACTTCAGTAAAGGTTGAAGTAGTGACTGCAGTAAGCCCAGTGGTGGGAATAGTTGTATTGTTGAGTTAGTATCCAGAGCTACAACAACAATGTGTGCTGATTGAACCAAACTAAATAGTTGGAGAATGCAGGCATCGATCCAGCTACCTCTCGCATGCGACGCGAGCGCAGTACCATTTGAGCTAATCCCAATGCACCTCCAACATGAATTATGAAATCTCAATGACCACACTGCCAAATCCCTCGTCCATTAGAAATTATACTTTTTAAAAAGTATGCTTGCTTCAGCTGTCTAAAGGTTTTTTCATGGTAGTTCAGTAAAGGTTGAAGTAGTGACTGCAGTAAGCCCAGTGGTGGAAATAGTTGTATTGTTGGGTTAGTATCCAGAGCTACAACAACAATGTGTGCTGATTGAACCAAACTAAATAGTTGGAGGATGCAGGTATCGATCCCGCTACCTCTCACATGCTAAGCGAGCGCTCTACAATTTGAGCTAATCCCCCTGCAGCTCCAATCAGAAGAATGAAATCTCAATGACCGCACTGCCAAATCCCTCTAAATAGTTGGAGGATGCAGGCATCGATACCGCTACCTCTCACATGCAAAGCGAGCGCTCTACCGTTTGAGCTAATCCCCCTGCACCTCCAACATGAAGTATGAAATCTCAATGACCGCACTGCCAAATCCCTCGTCCATTAGAAATGATACTTTTTAAAAAGTATGCTTGCTTCAGCTGTCTAAAAGTTTTTTTCATGGTAGTTCAGTTAAGGTTGAAGTAGTGACTGCAGTAAGCCCAGTGGTGGAAATAGTTGTATTGTTGGGTTAGTATACAGAGCAACAACAACAATGTGTGCTGATTGAACCAAACTAAATAGTTGGATGATGGGGGTATCAATCCCACTACCTCTCGCATGCGAAGCGAGCGCTCTACCATTTGAGCTAATCCCCCTGCACCTCAACAAGAAGTATGAAATCTCAATGACCGCTCTGCCAAATCCCTCGTCCATAAGAAAGGATAATTTTTGAAAAGTTTGCTTGCTTCAGCTGTCTAAAAGTATTTTTCATGGTAGTTCAGTAAAGGTTGAAGTAGTGACTGCAGTAAGCCCAGTGGTGGAAATAGTTGTATTGTTGGGTTAGTATCCAGAGCTACAACAACAATGTGTGCTGATTGAACCAAACTAAATAGTTGGAGGATGCAGACATCAATCCCGCTCCCTCTCACATGCTAAGCAAGTGCTCTACCATTTGAGCTAATCCCCCTGTTCCTTCAACAAGAAGTATGAAATCTCAATGACCGCACTGCCAAATCCCTCTAAATAGTTGGAGGATGCAGACATCGATACCGCTACCTCTCACATGCAAAGCGAGCGCTCTACCGTTTGAGCTAATCCCCCTGCACCTCCAACATGAAGTATGAAATCTCAATGACCGCACTGCCAAATCCCTCGTCCATTAGAAATGATACTTTTTTTAAAGTATGCTTGCTTCAGCTGTCTAAAAGTTTTTTTCATGGTAGTTCAGTTAAGGTTGAAGTAGTGACTGCAGTAAGCCCAGTGGTGGAAATAGTTGTATTGTTGGGTTAGTATACAGAGCAACAACAACAATGTGTGCTGATTGAACCAAACTAAATAGTTGGAGGATGGGGGTATCAATCCCATTACCTCTCGCATGCGAAGCGAGCGCTCTACCATTTGAGCTAATCCCCCTGCAGCTCCAATCAGAAGAATGAAATATCAATGACCGCACTGCCAAATCCCTCGTCCATAAGAAAGTATACTTTTTAAAAAGTATGCTTGCTTCAGCTGTCTAAAAGTATTTTTCATGGTACTTCAGTAAAGGTTGAAGTAGTGACTGCAGTAAGCCCAGTGGTGGGAATAGTTGTATTGTTGAGTTAGTATCCAGAGCTACAACAACAATGTGTGCTGATTGAACCAAACTAAATAGTTGGAGAATGCAGGCATCAATCCAGCTACCTCTCGCATGCGACGCGAGCGCTGTACCATTTGAGCTAATCCCCCTGCGGCTCCAATCAGAAGTATGAAATCTCAATGACCGCACTGCCAAATCCCTTGTCCATAAGAAAGGATACTTTTTAAAAAGTATGCTTGCATCAGCTGTCTAAAAGTATTTTTTTATGGTAGTTCAGTAAAGGTTGAAGTAGTGACTGCAGTAAGACCTGTGGTGGAAATAGTTGTATTGTTGGGTTAGTATCCAGAGCTACAACAACAATGTGTGCTGATTGAACCAAACTAAATAGTTGGAGGATGCGGGCATCGATCCCGCTACCTTTCGCTGCAGTTTAGCGAGCGCTCTACCATTTGAGCTAATCCCAATGCACCTCCAACATGAATTATGAAATCTCAATGACCGCACTGCCAAATCCCTCGTCCATTAGAAATGATACTTTTTAAAAAGTATGCTTGCTTCAGCTGTCTAAAAGTTTTTTTCAAGGTAGTTCAGTAAAGGTTGAAGTAGTGACTGCAGTAAGCCCAGTGGTGGAAATAGTTGTATTGTTGGGTTAGTATCCAGAGCTACAACAACAATGTGTGCTGATTGAACCAAACTAAATAGTTGGAGGATGCAGGTATCGATCCGCTACCTCTCACATGCTAAGCGAGCGCTCTACAATTTGAGCTAATCCCCCTGCAGCTCCAATCAGAAGAATGAAATCTCAATGACCGCACTGCCAAATCCCTCGTCCATAAGAAAGTATACTTTTTTTAAAGTATGCTTGCTTCAGCTGTCTAAAAGTATTTTTCATGGTACTTCAGTAAAGGTTGAAGTAGTGACTGCAGTAAGCCCAGTGGTGGGAATAGTTGTATTGTTGAGTTAGTATCCAGATCTACAACAACAATGTGTGCTGATTGAACCAAACTAAATAGTTGGAGGATGCAGGTATCGATCCCGCTACCTCTCACATGCTAAGCGAGCGCTCTACAATTTGAGCTAATCCCCCTGCAGCTCCAATCAGAAGAATGAAATATCAATGACCGCACTGCCAAATCCCTCATTCATAAGAAAGTATACTTTTTAAAAAGTATGCTTGCTTCAGCTGTCTAAAAGTATTTTTCATGGTACTTCAGTAAAGGTTGAAGTAGTGACTGCAGTAAGCCCAGTGGTGGGAATAGTTGTATTGTTGAGTTAGTATCCAGAGCTACAACAACAATGTGTGCTGATTGAACCAAACTAAATAGTTGGAGAATGCAGGCATCAATCCAGCTACCTCTCGCATGCGACGCGAGCGCTGTACCATTTGAGCTAATCCCCCTGCGGCTCCAATCAGAAGTATGAAATCTCAATGACCGCACTGCCAAATCCCTTGTCCATAAGAAAGGATACTTTTTAAAAAGTATGCTTGCATCAGCTGTCTAAAAGTATTTTTTATGGTAGTTCAGTAAAGGTTGAAGTAGTGACTGCAGTAAGACCTGTGGTGGAAATAGTTGTATTGTTGGGTTAGTATCCAGAGCTACAACAACAATGTGTGCTGATTGAACCAAACTAAATAGTTGGAGGATGCGGGCATCGATCCCGCTACCTTTCGCTTGCGAAGCGAGCGCTCTACCATTTGAGCTAATCCCAATGCACCTCCAACATGAATTATGAAATCTCAATGACCGCACTGCCAAATCCCTCGTCCATTAGAAATGATACTTTTTAAAAAGTATGCTTGCTTCAGCTGTCTAAAAGTTTTTTTCATGGTAGTTCAGTAAAGGTTGAAGTAGTGACTGCAGTAAGCCCAGTGGTGGAAATAGTTGTATTGTTGGGTTAGTATCCAGAGCTACAACAACAATGTGTGCTGATTGAACCAAACTAAATAGTTGGAGGATGCAGGTATCGATCCGCTACCTCTCACATGCTAAGCGAGCGCTCTACAATTTGAGCTAATCCCCCTGCAGCTCCAATCAGAAGAATGAAATCTCAATGACCGCACTGCCAAATCCCTCGTCCATAAGAAAGTATACTTTTTAAAAAGTATGCTTGCTTCAGCTGTCTAAAAGTATTTTTCATGGTACTTCAGTAAAGGTTGAAGTAGTGACTGCAGTAAGCCCAGTGGTGGGAATAGTTGTATTGTTGAGTTAGTATCCAGAGCTACAACAACAATGTGTGCTGATTGAACCAAACTAAATAGTTGGAGAATGCAGGCATCGATCCAGCTACCTCTCGCATGCGACGCAAGCGCTCTACCATTTGAGCTAATCCCCCTGTTCATCCAACAAGAACTATGAAATCTCAATGACCGCACTGACAAATCCCTCTTCCATAAGAAAGGATACTTTTTTTAAAGTATGCTTGCTTCAGCTGTCTAAAAGTATTTTTCATGGTAGTTCAGTAAAGGTTGAAGTGGTGACTGCATTGAGCCCAGTGGTGGAAATAGTTGTATTGTTGGGTTTGTATCCAGATCTACAACAACAATGTGTGCTGATTGAACCAAACTAAATAGTTGGAGGATGCAGGTATCGATCCCGCTACCTCTCACATGCTAAGCGAGCACTCTACAATTTGAGCTAATCCCCCTGCAGCTCCAATCAGAAGAATGAAATATCAATGACCGCACTGCCAAATCCCTCGTCCATAAGAAAGTATACTTTTTAAAAAGTATGCTTGCTTCAGCTGTCTAAAAGTATTTTTCGTGGTACTTCAGTAAAGGTTGAAGTAGTGACTGCAGTAAGCCCAGTGGTGGGAATAGTTGTATTGTTAAGTTAGTATCCAGAGCTACAACAACAATGTGTGCTGATTGAACCAAACTAAATAGTTGGAGAATGCAGGCATCAATCCAGCTACCTCTCGCATGCGACGCGAGCGCTGTACCATTTGAGCTAATCCCCCTGCGGCTCCAATCAGAAGTATGAAATCTCAATGACCGCACTGCCAAATCCCTTGTCCATAAGAAAGGATACTTTTTAAAAAGTATGCTTGCATCAGCTGTCTAAAAGTATTTTTTATGGTAGTTCAGTAAAGGTTGAAGTAGTGACTGCAGTAAGACCTGTGGTGGAAATAGTTGTATTGTTGGGTTAGTATCCAGAGCTACAACAACAATGTGTGCTGATTGAACCAAACTAAATAGTTGGAGGATGCGGGTATCGATCCCGCTACCTTTCGCTTGCGAAGCGAGCGCTCTACCATTTGAGCTAATCCCAATGCACCTCCAACATGAATTATGAAATCTCAATGACCGCACTGCCAAATCCCTCGTCCATTAGAAATGATACTTTTTAAAAAGTATGCTTGCTTCAGCTGTCTAAAAGTTTTTTTCATGGTAGTTCAGTAAAGGTTGAAGTAGTGACTGCAGTAAGCCCAGTGGTGGAAATAGTTGTATTGTTGGGTTAGTATCCAGAGCTACAACAACAATGTGTGCTGATTGAACCAAACTAAATAGTTGGAGGATGCAGGTATCGATCCGCTACCTCTCACATGCTAAGCGAGCGCTCTACAATTTGAGCTAATCCCCTGCAGCTCCAATCAGAAGAATGAAATCTCAATGACCGCACTGCCAAATCCCTCGTCAATAAGAAAGTATACTTTTTAAAAAGTATGCTTGCTTCAGCTGTCTAAAAGTATTTTTCATGGTACTTCAGTAAAGGTTGAAGTAGTGACTGCAGTAAGCCCAGTGGTGGGAATAGTTGTATTGTTGAGTTAGTATCCAGAGCTACAACAACAATGTGTGCTGATTGAACCAAACTAAATAGTTGGAGAATGCAGGCATCGATCCAGCTACCTCTCGCATGCGACGCAAGCGCTCTACCATTTGAGCTAATCCCCCTGTTCCTCCAACAAGAACTATGAAATCTCAATGACCGCACTGACAAATCCCTCTTCCATAAGAAAGGATACTTTTTTTAAAGTATGCTTGCTTCAGCTGTCTAAAAGTATTTTTCATGGTAGTTCAGTAAAGGTTGAAGTAGTGACTGCAGTAAGCCCAGTGGTGGAAATAGTTGTATTGTTGGGTTAGTATCCAGAGCTACAACAACAATGTGTGCTGATTGAACCAAACTAAATAGTTGGAGGATGCAGACATCAATCCCGCTACCTCTCGCATGCTAAGCGAGCGCTCTACCATTTGAGCTAATCCCCCTGTGCCTCTAACAAGAAGTAGGAAATCTCAATGACCGTACTGCCAAATCCTTCGTCCATAAGAAGGGATACTTTTTAAAAAGTATGCTTGCTTCAGCTGTCTAAAATTAATTTTCATGGTAGTTCAGTAAAGGTTGAAGTAGTGACTGCAGTAAGCCCAGTGGTGGAAATAGTTGTATTGTTGGGTTAGTATCCAGAGCTACAACAACAATGTGTGCTGATTGAACCAAACTAAATAGTTGGAGGATGCAGGTATCGATCCGCTACCTCTCACATGCTAAGCGAGCGCTCTACAATTTGAGCTAATCCCCCTGCAGCTCCAATCAGAAGAATGAAATCTCAATGACCGCACTGCCAAATCCCTCGTCCATAAGAAAGTATACTTTTTAAAAAGTATGCTTGCTTCAGCTGTCTAAAAGTATTTTTCATGGTACTTCAGTAAAGGTTGAAGTAGTGACTGCAGTAAGCCCAGTGGTGGGAATAGTTGTATTGTTGAGTTAGTATCCAGAGCTACAACAACAATGTGTGCTGATTGAACCAAACTAAATAGTTGGAGAATGCAGGCATCGATTCAGCTACCTCTCGCATGCGACGCAAGCGCTCTACCATTTGAGCTAATCCCCCTGTTCCTCCAACAAGAACTATGAAATCTCAATGACCGCACTGACAAATCCCTCTTCCATAAGAAAGGATACTTTTTTTAAAGTATGCTTGCTTCAGCTGTCTAAAAGTATTTTTCATGGTAGTTCAGTAAAGGTTGAAGTAGTGACTGCAGTAAGCCCAGTGGTGGAAATAGTTGTATTGTTGGGTTAGTATCCAGAGCTACAACAACAATGTGTGCTGATTGAACCAAACTAAATAGTTGGAGGATGCAGACATCAATCCCGCTCCCTCTCACATGCTAAGCGAGTGCTCTACCATTTGAGCTAATCCCCCTGTTCCTTCAACAAGAAGTATGAAATCTCAATGACCGCACTGCCAAATCCCTCTAAATAGTTGGAGGATGCAGGCATCGATCCCGCTACCTCTCACATGCAAAGCGAGCGCTCTACCGTTTGAGCTAATCCCCCTGCACCTCCAACATGAAGTATGAAATCTCAATGACCGCACTGCCAAATCCCTCGTCCATTAGAAATGATACTTTTTAAAAAGTATGCTTGCTTCAGCTGTCTAAAAGTTTTTTTCATGGTAGTTCAGTTAAGGTTGAAGTAGTGACTGCAGTAAGCCCAGTGGTGGAAATAGTTGTATTGTTGGGTTAGTATACAGAGCAACAACAACAATGTGTGCTGATTGAACCAAACTAAATAGTTGGAGGATGGGGGTATCAATCCCACTACCTCTCGCATGCGAAGCGAGCACTCTACCGTTTGAGCTAATCCCCCTGCAACTCAACAAGAAGTATGAAATCTCAATGACCGCTCTGCCAAATCCCTCGTCCATAAGAAAGGATAATTTTTGAAAAGTTTGCTTGCTTCAGCTGTCTAAAAGTATTTTTCATGGTAGTTCAGTAAAGGTTGAAGTAGTGACTGCAGTAAGCCCAGTGGTGGAAATAGTTGTATTGTTGGGTTAGTATCCAGAGCTACAACAACAATGTGTGCTGATTGAACCAAACTAAATAGTTGGAGGATGCAGACATCAATCCGGCTCCCTCTCACATGCTAAGCGAGCGCTCTACCATTTGAGCTAATCCCCCTGTTCCTTCAACAAGAAGTATGAAATCTCAATGACCGCACTGCCAAATCCCTCTAAATCGTTGGAGGATGCGGGCATCGATCCCGCTACCTATCACATGCTAAGCGAGCGCTGTACCATTTGAGCTAATCCCCCTGCGGCTCCAATCAGAAGTATGAAATCTCAATGACCGCACTGCCAAATCCCTTGTCCATAAGAAAGGATACTTTTTAAAAAGTATGCTTGCATCAGCTGTCTAAAAGTATTTTTTATGGTAGTTCGGTAAAGGTTGAAGTAGTGACTGCAGTAAGACCTGTGGTGGAAATAGTTGTATTGTTGGGTTAGTATCCAGAGCTACAACAACAATGTGTGCTGATTGAACCAAACTAAATAGTTGGAGGATGCGGGCATCGATCCCGCTACCTTCGCATGCTAAGCGAGCGCTCTACAATTTGAGCTAATCCCCCTGCAGCTCCAATCAGAAGAATGAAATCTCAATGACCGCACTGCCAAATCCCTCGTCCATAAGAAAGTATACTTTTTAAAAAGTATGCTTGCTTCAGCTGTCTAAAAGTATTTTTCATGGTAGTTCAGTAAAGGTTGAAGTGGTGACTGCATTGAGCCCAGTGGTGGAAATAGTTGTATTGTTGGGTTTGTATCCAGATCTACAACAACAATGTGTGCTGATTGAACCAAACTAAATAGTTTGAGGATGCAGGTATCGATCCTGCTACCTCTCACATGCTAAGCGAGCGCTCTACCATTTGAGCTAATCCCCCTGCAGATCCAATCAGAAGTATGAAATCTCAATGACCGCACTGCCAAATCCCTCGTCCATAAGAAAGGATACTTTTTTTAAAGTATGCTTGCTTCAGCTGTCTAAAAGTATTTTTCATGGTAGTTCAGTAAAGGTTGAAGTAGTGACTGCAGTAAGCCCAGTGGTGGAAATAGTTGTATTGTTGGGTTAGTATCCAGAGCTACAACAACAATGTGTGCTGATTGAACCAAACTAAATAGTTGGAGGATGCAGACATCAATCCCGCTCCTCTCACATGCTAAGCGAGCGCTCTACCATTTGAGCTAATCCCCCTGTTCCTTCAACAAGAAGTATGAAATCTCAATGACCGCACTGCCAAATCCCTCTAAATAGTTGGAGGATGCAGGCATCGATCCCGCTACCTCTCACATGCAAAGCAAGCGCTCTACCGTTTGAGCTAATCCCCTGCACCTCCAACATGAAGTATGAAATCTCAATGACCGCACTGCCAAATCCCTCGTCCATTAGAAATGATACTTTTTAAAAAGTATGCTTGCTTCAGCTGTCTAAAAGTTTTTTTCATGGTAGTTCAGTTAAGGTTGAAGTAGTGACTGCAGTAAGCCCAGTGGTGGAAATAGTTGTATTGTTGGGTTAGTATACAGAGCAACAACAACAATGTGTGCTGATTGAACCAAACTAAATAGTTGGAGGATGGGGGTATCAATCCCACTACCTCTCGCATGCGAAGCAAGCACTCTACCATTTGAGCTAATCCCCTGCACCTCAACAAGAAGTATGAAATCTCAATGACCGCTCTGCCAAATCCCTCGTCCATAAGAAAGGATCATTTTTGAAAAGTTTGCTTGCTTCAGCTGTCTAAAAGTATTTTTCATGGTAGTTCAGTAAAGGTTGAAGTAGTGACTGCAGTAAGCCCAGTGGTGGAAATAGTTGTATTGTTGGGTTAGTATCCAGAGCTACAACAACAATGTGTGCTGATTGAACCAAACTAAATAGTTGGAGGATGCAGACATCAATCCCGCTCCCTCTCACATGCTAAGCGAGCGCTCTACCATTTGAGCTAATCCCCCTGTTCCTTCAACAAGAAGTATGAAATCTCAATGACCGCACTGCCAAATCCCTCTAAATAGTTGGAGGATGCAGGCATCGATCCCGCTACCTCTCACATGCTAAGCGAGTGCTCTGCCATTTGAGCTAATCCCCTGCGCCTCCAACAAGAAGTATGAAATCTCAATGAACGCACTGCCAAATCCCTCGTCCATAAGAAAGGATATCTTTTAAAAAGTATGCTTGCTTCAGCTGTCTAAAAGTATTTTTCATGGTAGTTCAGTAAAGGTTGAAGTAGTGACTGCAGTGAGCCCAGTGGTGGAAATAGTTGTATTGTTGGGTTAGTATCCAAAGCTTCAACAACAATGTGTGCTGATTGAACCAAACTAAATCGTTGGAGGATGCGGGCATCGATCCCGCTACCTATCACATGCTAAGCGAGCGCTGTACCATTTGAGCTAATCCCCTGCAGCTCCAATCAGAAGTATGAAATCTCAATGATCGCACTGCCAAATCCCTTGTCCATAAGAAAGGATACTTTTAAAAAGTATGCTTGCATCAGCTGTCTAAAAGTATTTTTTATGGTAGTTCAGTAAAGGTTGAAGTAGTGACTGCAGTAAGACCAGTGGTGGAAATAGTTGTATTGTTGGGTTAGTATCCAGAGCTACAACAACAATGTGTGCTGATTGAACCAAACTAAATTGTTGGAGGATGCGGGCATCGATCCCGCTACCTTTCGCTTGCTAAGCGAGCTCTACCATTTGAGCTAATCCCAATGCACCTCCAACATGAATTATGAAATCTCAATGACCGCACTGCCAAATCCCTCGTCCATAAGAAAGTATACTTTTTAAAAAGTATACTTGCTTCAGCTGTCTAAAAGTATTTTTCATGGTACTTCAGTAAAGGTTGAAGTAGTGACTGCAGTAAGCCCAGTGGTGGGAATAGTTGTATTGTTGAGTTAGTATCCAGAGCTACAACAACAATGTGTGCTGATTGAACCAAACTAAATAGTTGGAGAATGCAGGCATCGATCCAGCTACCTCTAGGCATGCTAAACGAGCGCATACCATTTGAGATAATCCCAATGCACCTCCAACATGAATTATGAAATCTCAATGACCACACTGCCAAATCCCTCGTCCATTAGAAATTATAATTTTTAAAAAGTATGCTTGCTTCAGCTGTCTAAAGGTTTTTTCATGGTAGTTCAGTAAAGGTTGAAGTAGTGACTGCAGTAAGCCCAGTGGTGGAAATAGTTGTATTGTTGGGTTAGTATCCAGAGCTACAACAACAATGTGTGCTGATTGAACCAAACTAAATAGTTGGAGGATGCAGGTATCAATCCCGCTACCTCTCACATGCTAAGCGAGCGCTCTACAATTTGAGCTAATCCCCTGCAGCTCCAATCAGAAGTATGAAATCTCAATGACCGCACTGCCAAATCCCTCTAAATAGTTGGAGGATGCAGGCATCGATACCGCTACCTCTCACATGCAAAGCGAGCGCTCTACCGTTTGAGCTAATCCCCCTGCACCTCCAACATGAAGTATGAAATCTCAATGACCGCTCTGCCAAATCCCTCGTCCATAAGAAAGGATAAATTTTTTAAAGTTTGCTTGCTTCAGCTGTCTAAAAGTATTTTTCATGGTAGTTCAGTAAAGGTTGAAGTAGTGACTGCAGTAAGCCCAGTGGTGGAAATAGTTGTATTGTTGGGTTAGTATCCAGAGCTACAACAACAATGTGTGCTGATTGAACCAAACTAAATAGTTGGAGGATGCAGACATCAATCCCGCTCCCTCTCACATGCTAAGCGAGCGCTCATTTAGCCATTTGAGCTAATCTGCCAAATCCCTCTAAATAGTTGGAGGATGCCTGCACCTCTCAACAAGAAGTATGAAATCTCAATGAAATCTCCGCACTGCCAAATCCCTCGTCCATTAGAAATGATACTTTTTAAAAAGTTTGCTTGCTTCAGCTGTCTAAAAGTTTTTTCATGGTAGTTCAGTAAAGGTTGAAGTAGTGACTGCAGTAAGCCCAGTGGTGGAAATAGTTGTATTGTTGGGTTAGTATACAGAGCAACAACAACAATGTGTGCTGATTGAACCAAACTAAATAGTTGGAGGATGGGGTATCAATCCCACTACCTCTCACATGCTAAGCAAGTGCTCTACCATTTGAGCTAATCCCCCTGTTCCTTCAACAAGAAGTATGAAATCTCAATGACCGCTCTGCCAAATCCCTCTAAATAGTTGGAGGATGCAGGCATCGATCCCGCTACCTCTCACATGCTAAGCGAGTGCTCTGCCATTTGAGCTAATCCCCCTGCGCCTCTAAAAAGAAGTATGAAATCTCAATGACCGCACTGCCAAATCCCTCGTCCATAAGAAAGGATATCTTTTAAAAGTATGCTTGCTTCAGCTGTCTAAAAGTATTTTTCATGGTAGTTCAGTAAAGGTTGAAGTAGTGACTGCAGTAAGCCCAGTGGTGGAAATAGTTGTATTGTTGGGTTAGTATCCAGAGCTTCAACAACAATGTGTGCTGATTGAACCAAACTAAATAGTTGGAGGATGCGGGCATCGATCCCAGCTACCTATCACATGCTAAGCGAGCGCTGTACCATTTGAGCTAATCCCCTGCGGCTCCAATCAGAAGTATGAAATCTCAATGACCGCACTGCCAAATCCCTTGTCCATAAGAAAGGATACTTTTTAAAAAGTATGCTTGCATCAGCTGTCTAAAAGTATTTTTTATGGTAGTTCAGTAAAGGTTGAAGTAGTGACTGCAGTAAGACCTGTGGTGGAAATAGTTGTATTGTTGGGTTAGTATCCAGAGCTACAACAACAATGTGTGCTGATTGAACCAAACTAAATAGTTGGAGGATGCGGGTATTGATCCCGCTACCTCTCACATGCTAAGCGAGCGCTCTACCATTTGAGCTAATCCCAATGCACCTCCAACATGAATTATGAAATCTCAATGACCGCACTGCCAAATCCCTCGCCCATAAGAAATGATACTTTTTAAAAAGTATGCTTGCTTCAGCTGTCTAAAAGTTTTTTCATGGTAGTTCAGTAAAGGTTGAAGTAGTGACTGCAGTAAGCCCAGTGGTGGAAATAGTTGTATTGTTGGGTTAGTATATCCAACAACAAGAGCTGATTGAACCAAACTAAATAGTTGGAATGTCCCGCTACCTCTGATTGAACTCAAACCATTTAAATCCCCTGGAGTATGAAATCTCAATGACCGCACTGCAAATCCCTCTAAATAGTTGGAGGATGCAGGCAGCTACCTCTCACATGCAAAGCGAGCGCTCTACCATTTGAGCTAATCCCCCTGCACCTCCAACATGAAGTATGAAATCTCAATGACCGCACTGCCAAATCCCTCGTCCATTAGAAATGATACTTTTTAAAAGTATGCTTGCTTCAGCTGTCTAAAAGTTTTTTCATGGTAGTTCAGTTAAGGTTGAAGTAGTGACTGCAGTAAGCCCAGTGGTGGAAATAGTTGTATTGTTGGGTTAGTATACAGAGCAACAACAACAATGTGTGCTGATTGAACCAAACTAAATAGTTGGAGGATGGGGCATCAATCCCACTACCTCTCGCATGCTAAAGAGCGCTCTACCATTTGAGCTAATCCCCCTGCACCTCAACAAGAAGTATGAAATCTCAATGACCGCTCTGCCAAATCCCTCTAAATAGTTGGAGGATGCAGGCATCGATCCCGCTACCTCTCACATGCTAAGCAAGTGCTCTGCCATTTGAGCTAATCCCCCTGCGCCTCCAACAAGAAGTATGAAATCTCAATGAACGCACTGCCAAATCCCTCGTCCATAAGAAAGGATATCTTTTAAAAGTATGCTTGCTTCAGCTGTCTAAAAGTATTTTTCATGGTAGTTCAGTAAAGGTTGAAGTAGTGACTGCAGTGAGCCCAGTGGTGGAAATAGTTGTATTGTTGGGTTAGTATCCAAAGCTTCAACAACAATGTGTGCTGATTGAACCAAACTAAATCGTTGGAGGATGCGGGCATCGATCCCGCTACCTATCACATGCTAGCGAGCGCTGTACCATTTGAGCTAATCCCCTGCGGCTCCAATCAGAAGTATGAAATCTCAATGACCGCACTGCCAAATCCCTTGTCCATAAGAAAGGATACTTTTTAAAAAGTATGCTTGCATCAGCTGTCTAAAAGTATTTTTTATGGTAGTTCAGTAAAGGTTGAAGTAGTGACTGCAGTAAGACCTGTGGTGGAAATAGTTGTATTGTTGGGTTAGTATCCAGAGCTACAACAACAATGTGTGCTGATTGAACCAAACTAAATAGTTGGAGGATGCGGGCATCGATCCCGCTACCTTTCGCTTGCGAGCGAGCGCTCTACCATTTGAGCTAATCCCAATGCACCTCCAACATGAATTATGAAATCTCAATGACCGCACTGCCAAATCCCTCGTCCATTAGAAATGATACTTTTTTTAAAAAGTATGCTTGCTTCAGCTGTCTAAAAGTTTTTTCATGGTAGTTCAGTAAAGGTTGAAGTAGTGACTGCAGTAAGCCCAGTGGTGGAAATAGTTGTATTGTTGGGTTAGTATCCAGAGCTACAACAACAATGTGTGCTGATTGAACCAAACTAAATAGTTGGAGGATGCAGGTATCAATCCCGCTACCTCTCACATGCTAAGCGAGCGCTCTACAATTTGAGCTAATCCCCCTGCAGCTCCAATCAGAAGAATGAAATCTCAATGACCGCACTGCCAAATCCCTCGTCCATAAGAAAGTATACTTTTTAAAAAGTATGCTTGCTTCAGCTGTCTAAAAGTATTTTTCATGGTAGTTCAGTAAAGGTTGAAGTGGTGACTGCATTAAGCCCAGTGGTGGAAATAGTTGTATTGTTGGGTTTGTATCCAGATCTACAACAACAATGTGTGCTGATTGAACCAAACTAAATAGTTTGAGGATGCAGGTATCGATCCTGCTACCTCTCACATGCTAAGCGAGCGCTCTACCATTTGAGCTAATCCCCCTGTTCCTTCAACAAGAAGTATGAAATCTCAATGACCGCACTGCCAAATCCCTCTAAATAGTTGGAGGATGCAGGCATCGATCCCGCTACCTCTCACATGCAAAGCGAGCGCTCTACCGTTTGAGCTAATCCCCCTGCACCTCCAACATGAAGTATGAAATCTCAATGACCGCACTGCCAAATCCCTCGTCCATTAGAAATGATACTTTTTAAAAAGTATGCTTGCTTCAGCTGTCTAAAAGTTTTTTTCATGGTAGTTCAGTTAAGGTTGAAGTAGTGACTGCAGTAAGCCCAGTGGTGGAAATAGTTTATTGTTGGGTTAGTATACAGAGCAACAACAACAATGTGTGCTGATTGAACCAAACTAAATAGTTGGAGGATGGGGGTATCAATCCCACTACCTCTCGCATGCGAGCGAGCACTCTACCATTTGAGCTAATCCCCCTGCACCTCAACAAGAAGTATGAAATCTCAATGACCGCTCTGCCAAATCCCTCGTCCATAAGAAAGGATCATTTTTGAAAAGTTTGCTTGCTTCAGCTGTCTAAAAGTATTTTTCATGGTAGTTCAGTAAAGGTTGAAGTAGTGACTGCAGTAAGCCCAGTGGTGGAAATAGTTGTATTGTTGGGTTAGTATCCAGAGCTACAACAACAATGTGTGCTGATTGAACCAAACTAAATAGTTGGAGGATGCAGACATCAATCCCGCTCCCTCTCACATGCTAAGCGAGCGCTCTACCATTTGAGCTAATCCCCTGTTCCTTCAACAAGAAGTATGAAATCTCAATGACCGCACTGCCAAATCCCTCTAAATAGTTGGAGGATGTAGGCATCGATCCCGCTACCTCTCACATGCTAAGCGAGAGCTCTGCCATTTGAGCTAATCCCCCTGCGCCTCCAAAAAGAAGTATGAAATCTCAATGAACGCACTGCCAAATCCCTCGTCCATAAGAAAGGATATCTTTTTAAAAAGTATGCTTGCTTCAGCTGTCTAAAAGTATTTTTCATGGTAGTTCAGTAAAGGTTGAAGTAGTGACTGCAGTGAGCCCAGTGGTGGAAATAGTTGTATTGTTGGGTTAGTATCCAAAGCTTCAACAACAATGTGTGCTGATTGAACCAAACTAAATCGTTGGAGGATGCGGGCATCGATCCCGCTACCTATCACATGCTAAGCGAGCGCTGTACCATTTGAGCTAATCCCCCTGCGGCTCCAATCAGAAGTATGAAATCTCAATGACCGCACTGCCAAATCCCTTGTCCATAAGAAAGGATACTTTTTAAAAAGTATGCTTGCATCAGCTGTCTAAAAGTATTTTTTATGGTAGTTCAGTAAAGGTTGAAGTAGTGACTGCAGTAAGACCTGTGGTGGAAATAGTTGTATTGTTGGGTTAGTATCCAGAGCTACAACAACAATGTGTGCTGATTGAACCAAACTAAATAGTTGGAGGATGCGGGCATCAATCCAGCTACCTTTCGCTTGCGAAGCGAGCGCTCTACCATTTGAGCTAATCCCAATGCACCTCCAACATGAATTATGAAATCTCAATGACCGCACTGCCAAATCCCTCGTCCATTAGAAATGATACTTTTTTTAAAGTATGCTTGCTTCAGCTGTCTAAAAGTTTTTTTCATGGTAGTTCAGTAAAGGTTGAAGTAGTGACTGCAGTAAGCCCAGTGGTGGAAATAGTTGTATTGTTGGGTTAGTATCCAGAGCTACAACAACAATGTGTGCTGATTGAACCAAACTAAATAGTTGGAGGATGCAGGTATCGATCCCGCTACCTCTCACATGCTAAGCGAGCGCTCTACAATTTGAGCTAATCCCCCTGCAGCTCCAATCAGAAGAATGAAATATCAATGACCGCACTGCCAAATCCCTCGTCCATAAGAAAGTATACTTTTTAAAAAGTATGCTTGCTTCAGCTGTCTAAAAGTATTTTTCATGGTACTTCAGTAAAGGTTGAAGTAGTGACTGCAGTAAGCCCAGTGGTGGGAATAGTTGTATTGTTGAGTTAGTATCCAGAGCTACAACAACAATGTGTGCTGATTGAACCAAACTAAATAGTTGGAGAATGCAGGCATCAATCCAGCTACCTCTCGCATGCGACGCGAGCGCTGTACCATTTGAGCTAATCCCCCTGCGGCTCCAATCAGAAGTATGAAATCTCAATGACCGCACTGCCAAATCCCTTGTCCATAAGAAAGGATACTTTTTAAAAAGTATGCTTGCATCAGCTGTCTAAAAGTATTTTTTATGGTAGTTCAGTAAAGGTTGAAGTAGTGACTGCAGTAAGACCTGTGGTGGAAATAGTTGTATTGTTGGGTTAGTATCCAGAGCTACAACAACAATGTGTGCTGATTGAACCAAACTAAATAGTTGGAGGATGCGGGCATCGATCCCGCTACCTTTCGCTTGCGAAGCGAGCGCTCTACCATTTGAGCTAATCCCAATGCACCTCCAACATGAATTATGAAATCTCAATGACCGCACTGCCAAATCCCTCGTCCATTAGAAATGATACTTTTTTTAAAGTATGCTTGCTTCAGCTGTCTAAAAGTTTTTTTCATGGTAGTTCAGTAAAGGTTGAAGTAGTGACTGCAGTAAGCCCAGTGGTGGAAATAGTTGTATTGTTGGGTTAGTATCCAGAGCTACAACAACAATGTGTGCTGATTGAACCAAACTAAATAGTTGGAGGATGCGGAAATCAATCCCAATACCTCTAGGATGCTAAACGAGCGCTCTATACCATTTGAGATAATCCCCCTGTGCCTCCAACAAGAAGTATGAAATCTCAATGAACTCTCTGCCAAATCCCTCGTCCATAAGAAAGGATAATTTTTGAAAAGTTTGCTTGCTTCAGCTGTCTAAAATTATTTTTCATGGTAGTTCAGTAAAGGTTGAAGTAGTGACTGCAGTAAGCCCAGTGGTGGAAATAGTTTTATTGTTGGGTTAGTATCCAGAGCTACAACAACAATGTGTGCTGATTGAACCAAACTAAATAGTTGGAGGATGCAGACATCAATCCCGCTCCCTCTCACATGAGCGAGCGCTCTACCATTTGAGCTAATCCCCTGTGCCTCCAACAAGAAGTAGGAAATCTCAATGACAGCACTGCCAAATCCCTCGTCCATAAGTAGGGTACTTTTTTAAAGTATGCTTGCTTCAGGTGTCTAAAAGTATTTTTCATGGTAGTTCAGTAAAGGTTGAAGTAGTGACTGCAGTAAGCGCTGTGGTGGAAATAGTTGTATTGTTGGGTTATAGTATCCAGAGCTACAACAACAATGTGTGCTGATTGAACCAAACTAAATAGTTGGAGGATGCAGGAAATCAATCCCAATACCTCTAGGATGCTAAAAGCGCTCTATACCATTTGAGATAATCCCCCTGTTCCAACAAGAAGTATGAAATCTCAATGAACTCTCTGCCAAATCCCTCGTCCATAAGAAAGGATAATTTTGAAAAGTTTGCTTGCTTCAGCTGTCTAAAATAATTTTTCATGGTAGTTCAGTAAAGGTTGAAGTAGTGACTGCAGTAAGCCCAGTGGTGGAAATAGTTGTATTGTTGGGTTAGTATCCAGAGCTACAACAACAATGTGTGCTGATTGAACCAAACTAAATAGTTGGAGGATGGGGGTATCAATCCCGCTCCCTCTCACTTGGCAGCGCTCTACCATTTGAGCTAATCCCTGTTCCTTCAACAAGAAGTATGAAATCTCAATGACCGCACTCAAATCCCTCTAAATAGTTGGAGGATGCAGGCATCGATCTACCATTTCTACCGTTTGAGCTAATCCCCTGCACCTCCAACATGAAGTATGAAATCTCAATGACCGCACTGCCAAATCCCTCGTCCATTAGAAATGATACTTTTTAAAAAGTATGCTTGCTTCAGCTGCCTAAAAGTTTTTTTCATGGTAGTTCAGTAAAGGTTGAAGTAGTGACTGCAGTAAACCCAGTGGTGGAAATAGTTGTATTGTTGGGTTAGTATACAGAGCAACAACAACAATGTGTGCTGATTGAACCAAACTAAATAGTTGGAGGATGCAGGTATCAATCCACTACCTCTCGCATGCGAAGCGAGCGCTCTACCATTTGAGCTAATCCCCCTGCACCTCAACAGAAGTATGAAATCTCAATGACCGCTCTGCCAAATCCCTCGTCCATAAGAAAGGATAAATTTTTTAAAGTTTGCTTGCTTCAGCTGTCTAAAAGTATTTTTCATGGTAGTTCAGTAAAGGTTGAAGTAGTGACTGCAGTAAGCCCAGTGGTGGAAATAGTTGTATTGTTGGGTTAGTATCCAGAGCTACAACAACAATGTGTGCTGATTGAACCAAACTAAATAGTTGGAGGATGCAGACATCAATCCCGCTCCCTCTCACATGCTAAGCGAGCGCTCTACCATTTGAGCTAATCCCCCTGTTCCTTCAACAAGAAGTATGAAATCTCAATGACCGCACTGCCAAATCCCTCTAAATAGTTGGAGGATGCAGGCATCGATACCGCTACCTCTCACATGCAAAGCGAGCGCTCTACCGTTTGAGCTAATCCCCCTGCACCTCCAACATGAAGTATGAAATCTCGATGACCGCACTGCCAAATCCCTCGTCCATTAGAAATGATACTTTTTAAAAAGTATGCTTGCTTCAGCTGTCTAAAAGTTTTTTTCATGGTAGTTCAGTTAAGGTTGAAGTAGTGACTGCAGTGAGCCCAGTGGTGGAAATAGTTGTATTGTTGGGTTAGTATCCAGAGCTACAACAACAATGTGTGCTGATTGAACCAAACTAAATAGTTGGAGGATGCGGGCATCGATCCCGCTACCTATCACATGCTAAGCGAGCGCTGTACCATTTGAGCTAATCCCCCTGCGGCTCCAATCAGAAGTATGAAATCTCAATGACCGCACTGCCAAATCCCTTGTCCATAAGAAAGGATACTTTTTAAAAAGTATGCTTGCATCAGCTGTCTAAAAGTATTTTTTATGGTAGTTCAGTAAAGGTTGAAGTAGTGACTGCAGTAAGACCTGTGGTGGAAATAGTTGTATTGTTGGGTTAGTATCCAGAGCTACAACAACAATGTGTGCTGATTGAACCAAACTAAATAGTTGGAGGATGCGGGCATCGATCCGCTACCTTTCACATGCTAAGCGAGCGCTCTACAATTTGAGCTAATCCCCTGCAGCTCCAATCAGAAGAATGAAATCTCAATGACCGCACTGCCAAATCCTCGTCCATAAGAAAGTATACTTTTTAAAAAGTATGCTTGCTTCAGCTGTCTAAAAGTATTTTTCATGGTAGTTCAGTAAAGGTTGAAGTGGTGACTGCATTGAGCCCAGTAGTGGAAATAGTTGTATTGTTGGGTTTGTATCCAGATCTACAACAACAATGTGTGCTGATTGAACCAAACTAAATAGTTTGAGGATGCAGGTATCGATCCTGCTACCTCTCACATGCTAAGCGAGCGCTCTACCATTTGAGCTAATCCCCCTGCAGATCCAATCAGAAGTATGAAATCTCAATGACCGCACTGCCAAATCCCTCGTCCATAAGAAAGGATACTTTTTTTAAAGTATGCTTGCTTCAGCTGTCTAAAAGTATTTTTCATGGTAGTTCAGTAAAGGTTGAAGTAGTGACTGCAGTAAGCCCAGTGGTGGAAATAGTTGTATTGTTGGGTTAGTATCCAGAGCTACAACAACAATGTGTGCTGATTGAACCAAACTAAATAGTTGGAGGATGCAGACATCAATCCCGCTCCCTCTCACATGCTAAGCGAGCGCTCTACCATTTGAGCTAATCCCCCTGTTCCTTCAACAAGAAGTATGAAATCTCAATGACCGCACTGCCAAATCCCTCTAAATAGTTGGAGGATGCAGGCATCGATCCCGCTACCTCTCACATGCAAAGCAAGCGCTCTACCGTTTGAGCTAATCCCCCTGCACCTCCAACATGAAGTATGAAATCTCAATGACCGCACTGCCAAATCCCTCGTCCATTAGAAATGATACTTTTTAAAAAGTATGCTTGCTTCAGCTGTCTAAAAGTTTTTTTCATGGTAGTTCAGTTAAGGTTGAAGTAGTGACTGCAGTAAGCCCAGTGGTGGAAATAGTTGTATTGTTGGGTTAGTATACAGAGCAACAACAACAATGTGTGCTGATTGAACCAAACTAAATAGTTGGAGGATGGGGTATCAATCCCACTACCTCTCGCATGCGAAGCGAGCACTCTACCATTTGAGCTAATCCCCCTGCACCTCAACAAGAAGTATGAAATCTCAATGACCGCTCTGCCAAATCCCTCGTCCATAAGAAAGGATCATTTTTGAAAAGTTTGCTTGCTTCAGCTGTCTAAAAGTATTTTTCATGGTAGTTCAGTAAAGGTTGAAGTAGTGACTGCAGTAAGCCCAGTGGTGGAAATAGTTGTATTGTTGGGTTAGTATCCAGAGCTACAACAACAATGTGTGCTGATTGAACCAAACTAAATAGTTGGAGGATGCAGACATCAATCCCGCTCCCTCTCACATGCTAAGCGAGCGCTCTACCATTTGAGCTAATCCCCTGTTCCTTCAACAAGAAGTATGAAATCTCAATGACCGCACTGCCAAATCCTCTAAATAGTTGGAGGATGCAGGCATCGATCCCGCTACCTCTCACATGCTAAGCGAGTGCTCTGCCATTTGAGCTAATCCCCTGCGCTCCAACAAGAAGTATGAAATCTCAATGAACGCACTGCCAAATCCCTCGTCCATAAGAAAGGATATCTTTTAAAAAGTATGCTTGCTTCAGCTGTCTAAAAGTATTTTTCATGGTAGTTCAGTAAAGGTTGAAGTAGTGACTGCAGTGAGCCCAGTGGTGGAAATAGTTGTATTGTTGGGTTAGTATCCAAAGCTTCAACAACAATGTGTGCTGATTGAACCAAACTAAATCGTTGGAGGATGCGGGCATCGATCCCGCTACCTATCACATGCTAAGCGAGCGCTGTACCATTTGAGCTAATCCCCCTGCAGCTCCAATCAGAAGTATGAAATCTCAATGATCGCACTGCCAAATCCCTTGTCCATAAGAAAGGATACTTTTTAAAAAGTATGCTTGCATCAGCTGTCTAAAAGTATTTTTTATGGTAGTTCAGTAAAGGTTGAAGTAGTGACTGCAGTAAGACCAGTGGTGGAAATAGTTGTATTGTTGGGTTAGTATCCAGAGCTACAACAACAATGTGTGCTGATTGAACCAAACTAAATTGTTGGAGGATGCGGGCATCAATCCCGCTACCTTTCGCTTGCGAAGCGAGCGCTCTACCATTTGAGCTAATCCCAATGCACCTCCAACATGAATTATGAAATCTCAATGACCGCACTGCCAAATCCCTCGTCCATAAGAAAGTATACTTTTTAAAAAGTATACTTGCTTCAGCTGTCTAAAAGTATTTTTCATGGTACTTCAGTAAAGGTTGAAGTAGTGACTGCAGTAAGCCCAGTGGTGGGAATAGTTGTATTGTTGAGTTAGTATCCAGATCTACAACAACAATGTGTGCTGATTGAACCAAACTAAATAGTTTGAGGATGCAGGTATCGATCCTGCTACCTCTCACATGCTAAGCGAGCGCTCTACCATTTGAGCTAATGCCCCTGCAGATCCAATCAGAAGTATGAAATCTCAATGACCGCACTGCCAAATCCCTCGTCCATAAGAAAGGATACTTTTTTTAAAGTATGCTTGCTTCAGCTGTCTAAAAGTATTTTTCATGGTAGTTCAGTAAAGGTTGAAGTAGTGACTGCAGTAAGCCCAGTGGTGGAAATAGTTGTATTGTTGGGTTAGTATCCAGAGCTACAACAACAATGTGTGCTGATTGAACCAAACTAAATAGTTGGAGGATGCAGACATCAATCCCGCTCCCTCTCACATGCTAAGCGAGCGCTCTACCATTTGAGCTAATCCCCCTGTTCCTTCAACAAGAAGTATGAAATCTCAATGACCGCACTGCCAAATCCCTCTAAATAGTTGGAGGATGCAGGCATCGATCCCGCTACCTCTCACATGCAAAGCAAGCGCTCTACCGTTTGAGCTAATCCCCCTGCACCTCCAACATGAAGTATGAAATCTCAATGACCGCACTGCCAAATCCCTCGTCCATTAGAAATGATACTTTTTAAAAAGTATGCTTGCTTCAGCTGTCTAAAAGTTTTTTTCATGGTAGTTCAGTTAAGGTTGAAGTAGTGACTGCAGTAAGCCCAGTGGTGGAAATAGTTGTATTGTTGGGTTAGTATACAGAGCAACAACAACAATGTGTGCTGATTGAACCAAACTAAATAGTTGGAGGATGGGGGTATCAATCCCACTACCTCTCGCATGCGAAGCGAGCACTCTACCATTTGAGCTAATCCCCCTGCACCTCAACAAGAAGTATGAAATCTCAATGACCGCTCTGCCAAATCCCTCGTCCATAAGAAAGGATCATTTTTGAAAAGTTTGCTTGCTTCAGCTGTCTAAAAGTATTTTTCATGGTAGTTCAGTAAAGGTTGAAGTAGTGACTGCAGTAAGCCCAGTGGTGGAAATAGTTGTATTGTTGGGTTAGTATCCAGAGCTACAACAACAATGTGTGCTGATTGAACCAAACTAAATAGTTGGAGGATGCAGACATCAATCCCGCTCCCTCTCACATGCTAAGCGAGCGCTCTACCATTTGAGCTAATCCCCCTGTTCCTTCAACAAGAAGTATGAAATCTCAATGACCGCACTGCCAAATCCCTCTAAATAGTTGGAGGATGCAGGCATCGATCCCGCTACCTCTCACATGCTAAGCGAGTGCTCTGCCATTTGAGCTAATCCCCCTGCGCCTCCAACAAGAAGTATGAAATCTCAATGAACGCACTGCCAAATCCCTCGTCCATAAGAAAGGATATCTTTTAAAAAGTATGCTTGCTTCAGCTGTCTAAAAGTATTTTTCATGGTAGTTCAGTAAAGGTTGAAGTAGTGACTGCAGTGAGCCCAGTGGTGGAAATAGTTGTATTGTTGGGTTAGTATCCAAAGCTTCAACAACAATGTGTGCTGATTGAACCAAACTAAATCGTTGGAGGATGCGGGCATCGATCCCGCTACCTATCACATGCTAAGCGAGCGCTGTACCATTTGAGCTAATCCCCCTGCAGCTCCAATCAGAAGTATGAAATCTCAATGATCGCACTGCCAAATCCCTTGTCCATAAGAAAGGATACTTTTTAAAAAGTATGCTTGCATCAGCTGTCTAAAAGTATTTTTTATGGTAGTTCAGTAAAGGTTGAAGTAGTGACTGCAGTAAGACCAGTGGTGGAAATAGTTGTATTGTTGGGTTAGTATCCAGAGCTACAACAACAATGTGTGCTGATTGAACCAAACTAAATTGTTGGAGGATGCGGGCATCGATCCCGCTACCTTTCGCTTGCGAAGCGAGCGCTCTACCATTTGAGCTAATCCCAATGCACCTCCAACATGAATTATGAAATCTCAATGACCGCACTGCCAAATCCCTCGTCCATAAGAAAGTATACTTTTTAAAAAGTATACTTGCTTCAGCTGTCTAAAAGTATTTTTCATGGTACTTCAGTAAAGGTTGAAGTAGTGACTGCAGTAAGCCCAGTGGTGGGAATAGTTGTATTGTTGAGTTAGTATCCAGAGCTACAACAACAATGTGTGCTGATTGAACCAAACTAAATAGTTGGAGAATGCAGGCATCGATCCAGCTACCTCTCGCATGCGACGCGAGCGCAGTACCATTTGAGCTAATCCCAATGCACCTCCAACATGAATTATGAAATCTCAATGACCACACTGCCAAATCCCTCGTCCATTAGAAATTATACTTTTTAAAAAGTATGCTTGCTTCAGCTGTCTAAAGGTTTTTTCATGGTAGTTCAGTAAAGGTTGAAGTAGTGACTGCAGTAAGCCCAGTGGTGGAAATAGTTGTATTGTTGGGTTAGTATCCAGAGCTACAACAACAATGTGTGCTGATTGAACCAAACTAAATAGTTGGAGGATGCAGGTATCGATCCCGCTACCTCTCACATGCTAAGCGAGCGCTCTACAATTTGAGCTAATCCCCCTGCAGCTCCAATCAGAAGAATGAAATCTCAATGACCGCACTGCCAAATCCCTCTAAATAGTTGGAGGATGCAGGCATCGATACCGCTACCTCTCACATGCAAAGCGAGCGCTCTACCGTTTGAGCTAATCCCCTGCACCTCCAACATGAAGTATGAAATCTCAATGACCGCACTGCCAAATCCCTCGTCCATTAGAAATGATACTTTTTAAAAAGTATGCTTGCTTCAGCTGTCTAAAAGTTTTTTTCATGGTAGTTCAGTTAAGGTTGAAGTAGTGACTGCAGTAAGCCCAGTGGTGGAAATAGTTGTATTGTTGGGTTAGTATACAGAGCAACAACAACAATGTGTGCTGATTGAACCAAACTAAATAGTTGGAGGATGGGGGTATCAATCCCACTACCTCTCGCATGCGAAGCGAGCGCTCTACCATTTGAGCTAATCCCCCTGCACCTCAACAAGAAGTATGAAATCTCAATGACCGCTCTGCCAAATCCCTCGTCCATAAGAAAGGATAATTTTTGAAAAGTTTGCTTGCTTCAGCTGTCTAAAAGTATTTTTCATGGTAGTTCAGTAAAGGTTGAAGTAGTGACTGCAGTAAGCCCAGTGGTGGAAATAGTTGTATTGTTGGGTTAGTATCCAGAGCTACAACAACAATGTGTGCTGATTGAACCAAACTAAATAGTTGGAGGATGCAGACATCAATCCCGCTCCCTCTCACATGCTAAGCAAGTGCTCTACCATTTGAGCTAATCCCCTGTTCCTTCAACAAGAAGTATGAAATCTCAATGACCGCACTGCCAAATCCCTCTAAATAGTTGGAGGATGCAGACATCGATACCGCTACCTCTCACATGCAAAGCGAGCGCTCTACCGTTTGAGCTAATCCCCCTGCACCTCCAACATGAAGTATGAAATCTCAATGACCGCACTGCCAAATCCCTCGTCCATTAGAAATGATACTTTTTTTAAAGTATGCTTGCTTCAGCTGTCTAAAAGTTTTTTTCATGGTAGTTCAGTTAAGGTTGAAGTAGTGACTGCAGTAAGCCCAGTGGTGGAAATAGTTGTATTGTTGGGTTAGTATACAGAGCAACAACAACAATGTGTGCTGATTGAACCAAACTAAATAGTTGGAGGATGGGGGTATCAATCCCACTACCTCTCGCATGCGAAGCGAGCGCTCTACCATTTGAGCTAATCCCCCTGCACCTCAACAAGAAGTATGAAATCTCAATGACCGCTCTGCCAAATCCCTCGTCCATAAGAAAGGATCATTTTTGAAAAGTTTGCTTGCTTCAGCTGTCTAAAAGTATTTTTCATGGTAGTTCAGTAAAGGTTGAAGTAGTGACTGCAGTAAGCCCAGTGGTGGAAATAGTTGTATTGTTGGGTTAGTATCCAGAGCTACAACAACAATGTGTGCTGATTGAACCAAACTAAATAGTTGGAGAATGCAGGCATCGATCCAGCTACCTCTCGCATGCGACGCGAGCGCAGTACCATTTGAGCTAATCCCCCTGCGGCTCCAATCAGAAGTATGAAATCTCAATGACCGCACTGCCAAATCCCTTGTCCATAAGAAAGGATACTTTTTAAAAAGTATGCTTGCATCAGCTGTCTAAAAGTATTTTTTATGGTAGTTCAGTAAAGGTTGAAGTAGTGACTGCAGTAAGACCTGTGGTGGAAATAGTTGTATTGTTGGGTTAGTATCCAGAGCTACAACAACAATGTGTGCTGATTGAACCAAACTAAATAGTTGGAGGATGCGGGCATCGATCCCGCTCCCTCTCACATGCTAAGAGAGCGCTCTACCATTTGAGCTAATCCCCCTGTTCCTTCAACATGAAGTATGAAATCTCAATGACCGCACTGCCAAATCCCTCTAAATAGTTGGAGGATGCAGGCATCGATCCCGCTACCTCTCACATGCTAAGCAAGTGCTCTGCCATTTGAGCTAATCCCCCTGCGCCTCCAACAAGAAGTATGAAATCTCAATGAACGCACTGCCAAATCCCTCGTCCATAAGAAAGGATATCTTTTAAAAAGTATGCTTGCTTCAGCTGTCTAAAAGTATTTTTCATGGTAGTTCAGTAAAGGTTGAAGTAGTGACTGCAGTGAGCCCAGTGGTGGAAATAGTTGTATTGTTGGGTTAGTATCCAAAGCTTCAACAACAATGTGTGCTGATTGAACCAAACTAAATAGTTGGAGGATGCGGGCATCGATCCCGCTACCTATCACATGCTAAGCAAGCGCTGTACCATTTGAGCTAATCCCCCTGCGGCTCCAATCAGAAGTATGAAATCTCAATGACCGCACTGCCAAATCCCTTGTCCATAAGAAAGGATACTTTTTAAAAAGTATGCTTGCATCAGCTGTCTAAAAGTATTTTTTATGGTAGTTCAGTAAAGGTTGAAGTAGTGACTGCAGTAAGACCTGTGGTGGAAATAGTTGTATTGTTGGGTTAGTATCCAGAGCTACAACAACAATGTGTGCTGATTGAACCAAACTAAATAGTTGGAGGATGCGGGCATCAATCCAGCTACCTTTCGCTTGCGAAGCGAGCGCTCTACCATTTGAGCTAATCCCAATGCAACTCCAACATGAATTATGAAATCTCAATGACCGCACTGCCAAATCCCTCGTCCATTAGAAATGATACTTTTTTAAAAGTATGCTTGCTTCAGCTGTCTAAAAGTTTTTTTCATGGTAGTTCAGTAAAGGTTGAAGTAGTGACTGCAGTAAGCCCAGTGGTGGAAATAGTTGTATTGTTGGGTTAGTATCCAGAGCTACAACAACAATGTGTGCTGATTGAACCAAACTAAATAGTTGGAGGATGCAGGTATTGATCCCGCTACCTCTCACATGCTAAGCGAGCGCTCTACAATTTGAGCTAATCCCCCTGCAGCTCCAATCAGAAGAATGAAATATCAATGACCGCACTGCCAAATCCCTCGTCCATAAGAAAGTATACTTTTTAAAAAGTATGCTTGCTTCAGCTGTCTAAAAGTATTTTTCATGGTACTTCAGTAAAGGTTGAAGTAGTGACTGCAGTAAGCCCAGTGGTGGGAATAGTTGTATTGTTGAGTTAGTATCCAGAGCTACAACAACAATGTGTGCTGATTGAACCAAACTAAATAGTTGGAGAATGCAGGCATCAATCCAGCTACCTCTCGCATGCGACGCGAGCGCTGTACCATTTGAGCTAATCCCCCTGCGGCTCCAATCAGAAGTATGAAATCTCAATGACCGCACTGCCAAATCCCTTGTCCATAAGAAAGGATACTTTTTAAAAAGTATGCTTGCATCAGCTGTCTAAAAGTATTTTTTATGGTAGTTCAGTAAAGGTTGAAGTAGTGACTGCAGTAAGACCTGTGGTGGAAATAGTTGTATTGTTGGGTTAGTATCCAGAGCTACAACAACAATGTGTGCTGATTGAACCAAACTAAATAGTTGGAGGATGCGGGCATCGATCCCGCTACCTTTCGCATGCGAAGCAAGCGCTCTACCATTTGAGCTAATCCCAATGCACCTCCAACATGAATTATGAAATCTCAATGACCGCACTGCCAAATCCCTCGTCCATTAGAAATGATACTTTTTAAAAAGTATGCTTGCTTCAGCTGTCTAAAAGTTTTTTTCATGGTAGTTCAGTAAAGGTTGAAGTAGTGACTGCAGTAAGCCCAGTGGTGGAAATAGTTGTATTGTTGGGTTAGTATCCAGAGCTACAACAACAATGTGTGCTGATTGAACCAAACTAAATAGTTGGAGGATGCAGGTATCGATCCGCTACCTCTCACATGCTAAGCGAGCGCTCTACAATTTGAGCTAATCCCCCTGCAGCTCCAATCAGAAGAATGAAATCTCAATGACCGCACTGCCAAATCCCTCGTCCATAAGAAAGTATACTTTTTAAAAAGTATGCTTGCTTCAGCTGTCTAAAAGTATTTTTCATGGTACTTCAGTAAAGGTTGAAGTAGTGACTGCAGTAAGCCCAGTGGTGGGAATAGTTGTATTGTTGAGTTAGTATCCAGATCTACAACAACAATGTGTGCTGATTGAACCAAACTAAATAGTTGGAGGATGCAGGTATCGATCCGCTACCTCTCACATGCTAAGCGAGCGCTCTACAATTTGAGCTAATCCCCTGCAGCTCCAATCAGAAGAATGAAATATCAATGACCGCACTGCCAAATCCCTCGTCCATAAGAAAGTATACTTTTTAAAAAGTATGCTTGCTTCAGCTGTCTAAAAGTATTTTTCATGGTACTTCAGTAAAGGTTGAAGTAGTGACTGCAGTAAGCCCAGTGGTGGGAATAGTTGTATTGTTGAGTTAGTATCCAGAGCTACAACAACAATGTGTGCTGATTGAACCAAACTAAATAGTTGGAGAATGCAGGCATCAATCCAGCTACCTCTCGCATGCGACGCGAGCGCTGTACCATTTGAGCTAATCCCCCTGCGGCTCCAATCAGAAGTATGAAATCTCAATGACCGCACTGCCAAATCCCTTGTCCATAAGAAAGGATACTTTTTAAAAAGTATGCTTGCATCAGCTGTCTAAAAGTATTTTTTATGGTAGTTCAGTAAAGGTTGAAGTAGTGACTGCAGTAAGACCTGTGGTGGAAATAGTTGTATTGTTGGGTTAGTATCCAGAGCTACAACAACAATGTGTGCTGATTGAACCAAACTAAATAGTTGGAGGATGCGGGCATCGATCCCGCTACCTTTCGCATGAAAGCGAGCGCTCTACCATTTGAGCTAATCCCAATGCACCTCCAACATGAATTATGAAATCTCAATGACCGCACTGCCAAATCCCTCGTCCATTAGAAATGATACTTTTTAAAAAGTATGCTTGCTTCAGCTGTCTAAAAGTTTTTTTCATGGTAGTTCAGTAAAGGTTGAAGTAGTGACTGCAGTAAGCCCAGTGGTGGAAATAGTTGTATTGTTGGGTTAGTATCCAGAGCTACAACAACAATGTGTGCTGATTGAACCAAACTAAATAGTTGGAGGATGCAGGTATCAATCCGCTACCTCTCACATGCTAAGCGAGCGCTCTACAATTTGAGCTAATCCCCTGCAGCTCCAATCAGAAGAATGAAATCTCAATGACCGCACTGCCAAATCCCTCGTCCATAAGAAAGTATACTTTTTAAAAAGTATGCTTGCTTCAGCTGTCTAAAAGTATTTTTCATGGTACTTCAGTAAAGGTTGAAGTAGTGACTGCAGTAAGCCCAGTGGTGGGAATAGTTGTATTGTTGAGTTAGTATCCAGAGCTACAACAACAATGTGTGCTGATTGAACCAAACTAAATAGTTGGAGAATGCAGGCATCGATCCAGCTACCTCTCGCATGCGACGCAAGCGCTCTACCATTTGAGCTAATCCCCCTGTTCATCCAACAAGAACTATGAAATCTCAATGACCGCACTGACAAATCCCTCTTCCATAAGAAAGGATACTTTTTTTAAAGTATGCTTGCTTCAGCTGTCTAAAAGTATTTTTCATGGTAGTTCAGTAAAGGTTGAAGTAGTGACTGCATTGAGCCCAGTGGTGGAAATAGTTGTATTGTTGGGTTTGTATCCAGATCTACAACAACAATGTGTGCTGATTGAACCAAACTAAATAGTTGGAGGATGCAGGTATCGATCCCGCTACCTCTCACATGCTAAGCGAGCGCTCTACAATTTGAGCTAATCCCCCTGCATCTCCAATCAGAAGTATGAAATCTCAATGACCGCACTGCCAAATCCCTCGTCCATAAGAAAGTATACTTTTTAAAAAGTATGCTTGCTTCAGCTGTCTAAAAGTATTTTTTATGGTACTTCAGTAAAGGTTGAAGTAGTGACTGCAGTAAGCCCAGTGGTGGGAATAGTTGTATTGTTGAGTTAGTATCCAGAGCTACAACAACAATGTGTGCTGATTGAACCAAACTAAATAGTTGGAGAATGCAGGCATCAATCCCGCTACCTCTCGCATGCGACGCGAGCGCTGTACCATTTGAGCTAATCCCCTGCGGCTCCAATCAGAAGTATGAAATCTCAATGACCGCACTGCCAAATCCCTCGTCCATAAGAAAGGATACTTTTTAAAAAGTATGCTTGCTTCAGCTGTCTAAAAATATTTTTTATGGTAGTTCAGTAAAGGTTGAAGTAGTGACTGCAGTAAGACCTGTGGTGGAAATAGTTGTATTGTTGGGTTAGTATCCAGAGCTACAACAACAATGTGTGCTGATTGAACCAAACTAAATAGTTGGAGGATGCGGGCATCGATCCCGCTACCTCTCGCATGCGAAGCGAGCGCTCTACCATTTGAGCTAATCCCCCTGCACCTCCAACATGAAGTATGAAATCTCAATGACCGCACTGCCAAATCCCTCGTCCATTAGAAAGGATACTTTTTAAAAAGTATGCTTGCTTCAGCTGTCTAAAAGTTTTTTCATGGTAGTTCAGTAAAGGTTGAAGTAGTGACTGCAGTAAGCCCAGTGGTGGAAATAGTTGTATTGTTGGGTTAGTATCCAGAGCTACAACAACAATGTGTGCTGATTGAACCAAACTAAATAGTTGGAGGATGCAGACATCAATCCCGCTCCCTCTCACATGCTAGCGCTCTACCATTTGAGCTAATCCCCCTGTTCCTTCAACAAGAAGTATGAAATCTCAATGACCGCACTGCCAAATTCTAAATAGTTGGAGGATGCAGGCTAATCACATGCCCCTGCCATTTGAGCTAATCCCCTCCAACAAGAAGTTTGAAATCTCAATGAACGCACTGCCAAATCCCTCGTCCATAAGAAAGGATATCTTTTAAAAAGTATGCTTGCTTCAGCTGTCTAAAAGTATTTTTCATGGTAGTTCAGTAAAGGTTGAAGTAGTGACTGCAGTGAGCCCAGTGGTGGAAATAGTTGTATTGTTGGGTTAGTATCCAGAGCTTCAACAACAATGTGTGCTGATTGAACCAAACTAAATAGTTGGAGGATGCAGGCATCGATCCCGCTACCTATCACATGCTAAGCGAGCGCTGTACCATTTGAGCTAATCCCCCTGCGGCTCCAATGAGAAGTATGAAATCTCAATGACCGCACTGCCAAATCCCTTGTCCATAAGAAAGGATACTTTTTAAAAAGTATGCTTGCATCAGCTGTCTAAAAGTATTTTTTATGGTAGTTCAGTAAAGGTTGAAGTAGTGACTGCAGTAAGACCTGTGGTGGAAATAGTTGTATTGTTGGGTTAGTATCCAGAGCTACAACAACAATGTGTGCTGATTGAACCAAACTAAATAGTTGGAGGATGCGGGCATCGATCCCGATACCTTTCGCTTGCGAAGCGAGCGCTCTACAATTTGAGCTAATCCCAATGCACCTCCAACATGAAGTATGAAATCTCAATGACCGCACTGCCAAATCCCTCGTCCATAAGAAAGTATACTTTTTAAAAAGTATGCTTGCTTCAGCTGTCTAAAAGTATTTTTCATGGTACTTCAGTAAAGGTTGAAGTAGTGACTGCAGTAAGCCCAGTGGTGGAAATAGTTGTATTGTTGGGTTAGTATCCAGAGCTACAACAACAATGTGTGCTGATTGAACCAAACTAAATAGTTGGAGGATGCAGACATCAATCCCGCTCCCTCTCACATGCTAAGCGAGCGCTCTACCATTTGAGCTAATCCCCCTGTTCCTTCAACAAGAAGTATGAAATCTCAATGACCGCACTGCCAAATCCCTAAATAGTTGGAGGATGCAGGCATCGATCCCCACCTCTCACATGAAAGTGCTCTGCCATTTGAGCTAATCCCCCTGCGCCTCCAACAAGAAGTAGGAAATCTTGACAGCACTGCCAAAGTCCATAAGTAGGGGTACTTTTTTAAAATGCTTGCTTCAGGTGTCTAAAAGTATTTTTCATGGTAGTTCAGTAAAGGTTGAAGTAGTGACTGCAGTAAGCGCTGTGGTGGAAATAGTTGTATTGTTGGGTTAGTATCCAGAGCTACAACAACAATGTGTGCTGATTGAACCAAACTAAATAGTTGGAGGATGCAGGAAATCAATCCCAATACCTCTAGGATGCTAAACGAGCGCTCTATACCATTTGAGATAATCCCCCTGTGCCTCCAACAAGAAGTATGAAATCTCAATGACCGCACTGCCAAATCCCTCGTCCATAAGTAGGGTACTTTTTTTAAAGTATGCTTGCTTCAGGTGTCTAAAAGTATTTTTCATGGTAGTTCAGTAAAGGTTGAAGTAGTGACTGCAGTAAGCGCTGTGGTGGAAATAGTTGTATTGTTGGGTTAGTATCCAGAGCTACAACAACAATGTGTGCTGATTGAACCAAACTAAATAGTTGGAGGATGCGGAAATCAATCCCAATACCTCTAGGATGCTAAACGAGCGCTCTATACCATTTGAGATAATCCCCTGTGCCTCCAACAAGAAGTATGAAATCTCAATGACCGCACTGCCAAATCCCTCGTCCATAAGAAAGGATACTTTTTTTAAAGTTTGCTTGCTTCAGCTGTCTAAAAGTATTTTTCATGGTAGTTCAGTAAAGGTTGAAGTAGTGACTGAAGTAAGCCCAGTGTTGGAAATAGTTGTATTGTTGGGTTAGTATCCAAAGCTACAACAACAATGTGTGCTGATTGAACCAAACTAAATAGTTGGAGGATGCGGGAATCGATCCCAATACCTCTAGGATGCTAAAAGCTCTATACCATTTGAGATAATCCCCTGTGCCTCCAACAAGAAGTATGAAATCTCAATGACCGCACTGCCAAATCCCTCGTCCATAAGAAAGATAGTTTTTTTTTAAGTGCTTGCTTCAAGCTGTGTAAAAGTATTTTATGGTAGTTCAGTAAAGGTCGATCCCACTACCTCTCGCATGCTAAGCGAGCGCTCTACCATTTGAGCTAATCCCCTGTGCCTCCAACAAGAAGTAGGAAATCTCAATAACAGCACTGCCAAATCCCTCGTCCATAAGAAAGATACTTTTTTTTTAAAGTATGCTTGCTTCAGCTGTCTAAAAGTATTCTTCATGGTAGTTCAGTAAAGGTTGAAGTAGTGACTGCAGTAAGCCCCGTGGTGGAAATAGTTGTATTGTTGGGTTAGTATCCAGAGCTACAACAACAATGTGTGCTGATTGAACTAAACTAAATAGTTGGAGGATGCGGGCATCGATCCCACTACCTCTCGCATGCTAAGCAAGCGCTCTACCATTTGAGATAATCCCCCTGTGCCTCCAACAAGAAGTATGAAATCTCAATGACCGCACTGCCAAATCCCTCGTCCATAAGAAAGGATACTTTTTTTTAAAGTATGCTTGCTTCAGCTGTCTAAAAGTATTTTTCATGGTAGTTCAGTAAAGGTCGATCCCACTACCTCTCGCATGCTAAGCGAGCGCTCTACCATTTGAGCTAATCCCCCTGTGCCTCCAACAAGAAGTAGGAAATCTCAATAACAGCACTGCCAAATCCCTCGTCCATAAGAAAGATACTTTTTTTTTAAAGTATGCTTGCTTCAGCTGTCTAAAAGTATTCTTCATGGTAGTTCAGTAATGGTTGAAGTAGTGACTGCAGTAAGCCCCGTGGTGGAAATAGTTGTATTGTTGGGTTAGTATCCAGAGCTACAACAACAATGTGTGCTGATTGAACTAAACTAAATAGTTGGAGGATGCGGGCATCGATCCCGCTACCTCTCGCATGCTAAGAGAGCGCTCTACCATTTGAGATAATCCCTCTGTGCCTCCAACAAGAAGTATGAAATCTCAATGACCGCACTGCCAAATCCCTCGTCCATAAGAAAGGATACTTTTTTTTAAAGTATGCTTGCTTCAGCTGTCTAAAAGTATTTTTCATGGTAGTTCAGTAAAGGTTGAAGTAGTGACTGCAGTAAGCCCTGTGGTGGAAATAGTTGTATTGTTGGGTTAGTATCCAGAGCTACAACAACAATGTGTGCTGATTGAACCAAACTAAATAGTTGGAGGATGCGGAAATCAATCCCAATACCTCTAGGATGCTAAACGAGCGCTCTATACCATTTGAGATAATCCCCTGTGCCTCCAACAAGAAGTATGACATCTCAATGACCGCACTGCCAAATCCCTCGTCCATAAGAAAGGATACTTTTTTTAAAGTTTGCTTGCTTCAGCTGTCTAAAAGTATTTTTCATGGTAGTTCAGTAAAGGTTGAAGTAGTGACTGAAGTAAGCCCCGTGGTGGAAATAGTTGTATTGTTGGGTTAGTATCCAGAGCTACAACAACAATGTGTGCTGATTGAACCAAACTAAATAGTTGGAGGATGCGGAAATCAATCCCAATACCTCTAGGATGCTAAACGAGCGCTCTATACCATTTGAGATAATCCCCCTGTGCCTCCAACAAGAAGTATGAAATCTCAATGACCGCACTGCCAAATCCTCGTCCATAAGTAGGGTACTTTTTTAAAGTATGCTTGCTTCAGGTGTCTAAAAGTATTTTTCATGGTAGTTCAGTAAAGGTTGAAGTAGTGACTGCAGTAAGCTGTGGTGGAAATAGTTGTATTGTTGGGTTAGTATCCAGAGCTACAACAACAATGTGTGCTGATTGAACCAAACTAAATAGTTGGAGGATGCGGAAATCAATCCCAATACCTCTAGGATGCTAAACGAGCGCTCTATACCATTTGAGATAATCCCCTGTTCCTCCAACAAGAAGTATGAAATCTCAATGACCGCACTGCCAAATCCTCGTCCATAAGAAAGATACTTTTTTAAGTATGCTTGCTTCAGCTGTCTAAAAGTATTTTTCATGGTAGTTCAGTAAAGGTTGAAGTAGTGACTGCAGTAAGCCCTGTGGTGGAAATAGTTGTATTGTTGGGTTAGTATCCAGAGCTACAACAACAATGTGTGCTGATTGAACCAAACTAAATAGTTGGAGGATGCGGAAATCAATCCCAATACCTCTAGGATGCTAAACGAGCGCTCTATACCATTTGAGATAATCCCCTGTGCCTCCAACAAGAAGTATGAAATCTCAATGACCGCACTGCCAAATCCCTCGTCCATAAGTAGGGGTACTTTTTTTAAAGTATGCTTGCTTCAGGTGTCTAAAAGTATTTTTCATGGTAGTTCAGTAAAGGTTGAAGTAGTGACTGCAGTAAGCGCTGTGGTGGAAATAGTTGTATTGTTGGGTTAGTATCCAGAGCTACAACAACAATGTGTGCTGATTGAACCAAACTAAATAGTTGGAGGATGCGGAAATCAATCCCAATACCTCTAGGATGCTAAACGAGCGCTCTATACCATTTGAGATAATCCCCCTGTGCCTCCAACAAGAAGTATGAAATCTCAATGACCGCACTGCCAAATCCTCGTCCATAAGAAAGGATACTTTTTTAAAGTTTGCTTGCTTCAGCTGTCTAAAAGTATTTTTCATGGTAGTTCAGTAAAGGTTGAAGTAGTGACTGAAGTAAGCCCAGTGTTGGAAATAGTTGTATTGTTGGGTTAGTATCCAAAGCTACAACAACAATGTGTGCTGATTGAACCAAACTAAATAGTTGGAGGATGCGGGAATCGATCCCAATACCTCTAGGATGCTAAGCAAGCGCTCTATACCATTTGAGATAATCCCCCTGTGCCTCCAACAAGAAGTATGAAATCTCAATGACCGCACTGCCAAATCCCTCGTCCATAAGAAAGATAATTTTTTTTTTTAAGTGCTTGCTTCAGCTGTGTAAAAGTATTTTTCATGGTAGTTCAGTAAAGGTCGATCCCACTAAGCGAGCGCTCTACCATTTGAGCTAATCCCCTGTGCCTCCAACAAGAAGTAGGAAATCTCAATAACAGCACTGCCAAATCCCTCGTCCATAAGAAAGATACTTTTTTTAAAGTATGCTTGCTTCAGCTGTCTAAAAGTATTCTTCATGGTAGTTCAGTAAAGGTTGAAGTAGTGACTGCAGTAAGCCCCGTGGTGGAAATAGTTGTATTGTTGGGTTAGTATCCAGAGCTACAACAACAATGTGTGCTGATTGAACTAAACTAAATAGTTGGAGGATGCGGGCATCGATCCCACTACCTCTCGCATGCTAAGCAAGCGCTCTACCATTTGAGATAATCCCCCTGTGCCTCCAACAAGAAGTATGAAATCTCAATGACCGCACTGCCAAATCCCTCGTCCATAAGAAAGGATACTTTTTTTTAAAGTATGCTTGCTTCAGCTGTCTAAAAGTATTTTTCATGGTAGTTCAGTAAAGGTCGATCCCACTACCTCTCGCATGCTAAGCGAGCGCTCTACCATTTGAGCTAATCCCCCTGTGCCTCCAACAAGAAGTAGGAAATCTCAATAACAGCACTTGTCCATAAGAAAGATACTTTTTTTTTTAAAGTATGCTTGCTTCAGCTGTCTAAAAGTATTCTTCATGGTAGTTCAGTAATGGTTGAAGTAGTGACTGCAGTAAGCCCCGTGGTGGAAATAGTTGTATTGTTGGGTTAGTATCCAGAGCTACAACAACAATGTGTGCTGATTGAACTAAACTAAATAGTTGGAGGATGCGGGCATCGATCCCGCTACCTCTCGCATGCTAAGAGAGCGCTCTACCATTTGAGATAATCCCTCTGTGCCTCCAACAAGAAGTATGAAATCTCAATGACCGCACTGCCAAATCCCTCGTCCATAAGAAAGGATACTTTTTTTTAAAGTATGCTTGCTTCAGCTGTCTAAAAGTATTTTTCATGGTAGTTCAGTAAAGGTTGAAGTAGTGACTGCAGTAAGCCCTGTGGTGGAAATAGTTGTATTGTTGGGTTAGTATCCAGAGCTACAACAACAATGTGTGCTGATTGAACCAAACTAAATAGTTGGAGGATGCGGAAATCAATCCCAATACCTCTAGGATGCTAAACGAGCGCTCTATACCATTTGAGATAATCCCCCTGTGCCTCCAACAAGAAGTATGACATCTCAATGACCGCACTGCCAAATCCCTCGTCCATAAGAAAGGATACTTTTTTTAAAGTTTGCTTGCTTCAGCTGTCTAAAAGTATTTTTCATGGTAGTTCAGTAAAGGTTGAAGTAGTGACTGAAGTAAGCCCCGTGGTGGAAATAGTTGTATTGTTGGGTTAGTATCCAGAGCTACAACAACAATGTGTGCTGATTGAACCAAACTAAATAGTTGGAGGATGCGGAAATCAATCCCAATACCTCTAGGATGCTAAACGAGCGCTCTATACCATTTGAGATAATCCCCTGTGCCTCCAACAAGAAGTATGAAATCTCAATGACAGCACTGCCAAATCCCTCGTCCATAAGTAGGGGTACTTTTTTTAAAGTATGCTTGCTTCAGGTGTCTAAAAGTATTTTCATGGTAGTTCAGTAAAGGTTGAAGTAGTGACTGCAGTAAGCGCTGTGGTGGAAATAGTTGTATTGTTGGGTTAGTATCCAGAGCTACAACAACAATGTGTGCTGATTGAACCAAACTAAATAGTTGGAGGATGCGGAAATCAATCCCAATACCTCTAGGATGCTAAACGAGCGCTCTATACCATTTGAGATAATCCCCCTGTTCCTCCAACAAGAAGTATGAAATCTCAATGACCGCACTGCCAAATCCTCGTCCATAAGAAAGATACTTTTTTTTAAGTATGCTTGCTTCAGCTGTCTAAAAGTATTTTTCATGGTAGTTCAGTAAAGGTTGAAGTAGTGACTGCAGTAAGCCCTGTGGTGGAAATAGTTGTATTGTTGGGTTAGTATCCAGAGCTACAACAACAATGTGTGCTGATTGAACCAAACTAAATAGTTGGAGGATGCGGAAATCAATCCCAATACCTCTAGGATGCTAAACGAGCGCTCTATACCATTTGAGATAATCCCCCTGTGCCTCCAACAAGAAGTATGACATCTCAATGACCGCACTGCCAAATCCTCGTCCATAAGAAAGGATACTTTTTTAAAGTTTGCTTGCTTCAGCTGTCTAAAAGTATTTTTCATGGTAGTTCAGTAAAGGTTGAAGTAGTGACTGAAGTAAGCCCCGTGGTGGAAATAGTTGTATTGTTGGGTTAGTATCCAGAGCTACAACAACAATGTGTGCTGATTGAACTAAACTAAATAGTTGGAGGATGCAGGCATCAATCCCACTACCTCTCGCATGCTAAGCGAGCGCTCTACCATTTGAGCTAATCCCCTGTGCCTCCAACAAGAAGTAGGAAATCTCAATGACAGCACTGCCAAATCCCTCGTCCATAAGTAGGGGTACTTTTTTTAAAAGTATGCTTGCTTCAGGTGTCTAAAAGTATTTTTCATGGTAGTTCAGTAAAGGTTGAAGTAGTGACTGCAGTAAGCGCTGTGGTGGAAATAGTTGTATTGTTGGGTTAGTATCCAGAGCTACAACAACAATGTGTGCTGATTGAACCAAACTAAATAGTTGGAGGATGCGGAAATCAATCCCAATACCTCTAGGATGCTAAACGAGCTCTATACCATTTGAGATAATCCCCTGTGCCTCCAACAAGAAGTATGAAATCTCAATGACCGCACTGCCAAATCCCTCGTCCATAAGAAAGGATACTTTTTTAAAGTTTGCTTGCTTCAGCTGTCTAAAAGTATTTTTCATGGTAGTTCAGTAAAGGTTGAAGTAGTGACTGCAGTAAGCCCTGTGGTGGAAATAGTTGTATTGTTGGGTTAGTATCCAGAGCTACAACAACAATGTGTGCTGATTGAACCAAACTAAATAGTTGGAGGATGCGGAAATCAATCCCAATACCTCTAGGATGCTAAACGAGCGCTCTATACCATTTGAGATAATCCCCTGTGCCTCCAACAAGAAGTATGAAATCTCAATGACCGCACTGCCAAATCCCTCGTCCATAAGAAAGGATACTTTTTTTAAAGTTTGCTTGCTTCAGCTGTCTAAAAGTATTTTTCATGGTAGTTCAGTAAAGGTTGAAGTAGTGACTGAAGTAAGCCCCGTGGTGGAAATAGTTGTATTGTTGGGTTAGTATCCAGAGCTACAACAACAATGTGTGCTGATTGAACTAAACTAAATAGTTGGAGGATGCGGGCATCGATCCCGCTACCTCTCGCATGCTAAGCGAGCGCTCTACCATTTGAGCTAATCCCCCTGTGCCTCCAACAAGAAGTAGGAAATCTCAATAACAGCACTGCCAAATCCCTCGTCCATAAGTAGGGATACTTTTTTTAAAGTATGCTTGCTTCAGCTGTCTAAAAGTATTTTTCATGGTAGTTCAGTAAAGGTTGAAGTAGTGACTGCAGTAAGCCCTGTGGTGGAAATAGTTGTATTGTTGGGTTAGTATCCAGAGCTACAACAACAATGTGTGCTGATTGAACCAAACTAAATAGTTGGAGGATGCGGAAATCAATCCCAATACCTCTAGGATGCTAAACGAGCGCTCTATACCATTTGAGATAATCCCCCTGTGCCTCCAACAAGAAGTATGACATCTCAATGACCGCACTGCCAAATCCCTCGTCCATAAGAAAGGATACTTTTTTTAAAGTTTGCTTGCTTCAGCTGTCTAAAAGTATTTTTCATGGTAGTTCAGTAAAGGTTGAAGTAGTGACTGAAGTAAGCCCGTGGTGGAAATAGTTGTATTGTTGGGTTAGTATCCAGAGCTACAACAACAATGTGTGCTGATTGAACTAAACTAAATAGTTGGAGGATGCGGGCATCGATCCCGCTACCTCTCGCATGCTAAGCGAGCGCTCTACCATTTGAGCTAATCCCCCTGTGCCTCCAACAAGAAGTAGGAAATCTCAATGACAGCACTGCCAAATCCCTCGTCCATAAGTAGGGGTACTTTTTTAAAGTATGCTTGCTTCAGGTGTCTAAAAGTATTTTTCATGGTAGTTCAGTAAAGGTTGAAGTAGTGACTGCAGTAAGCGCTGTGGTGGAAATAGTTGTATTGTTGGGTTAGTATCCAGAGCTACAACAACAATGTGTGCTGATTGAACCAAACTAAATAGTTGGAGGATGCGGAAATCAATCCCAATACCTCTCGCATGCTAAGCAAGCGCTCTACCATTTGAGCTAATCCCCCTGTGCCTCTAACAAGAAGTAGGAAATCTCAATGACCGTACTGCCAAATCCTTCGTCCATAAGAAGGGATACTTTTTAAAAAGTATGCTTGCTTCAGCTGTCTAAAATTAATTTTCATGGTAGTTCAGTAAAGGTTGAAATAGTGACTGCAGTAAGCCCTGTGGTGGAAATAGTTGTATTGTTGGGTTAGTATCCAGAGCTACAACAACAATGTGTGCTGATTGAACCAAACTAAATAGTTGGAGGATGCGGAAATCAATCCCAATACCTCTAGGATGCTAAACGAGCGCTCTATACCATTTGAGATAATCCCCTGTGCCTCCAACAAGAAGTATGACATCTCAATGACCGCACTGCCAAATCACTCGTCCATAAGAAAGGATACTTTTTTAAAGTTTGCTTGCTTCAGCTGTCTAAAAGTATTTTTCATGGTAGTTCAGTAAAGGTTGAAGTAGTGACTGAAGTAAGCCCCGTGGTGGAAATAGTTGTATTGTTGGGTTAGTATCCAGAGCTACAACAACAATGTGTGCTGATTGAACTAAACTAAATAGTTGGAGGATGCGGGCATCGATCCCGCTACCTCTCGCATGCTAAGCGAGCGCTCTACCATTTGAGCTAATCCCCTGTGCCTCCAACAAGAAGTAGGAAATCTCAATGACAGCACTGCCAAATCCCTCGTCCATAAGTAGGGTACTTTTTTTAAAGTATGCTTGCTTCAGGTGTCTAAAAGTATTTTTCATGGTAGTTCAGTAAAGGTTGAAGTAGTGACTGCAGTAAGCGCTGTGGTGGAAATAGTTGTATTGTTGGGTTAGTATCCAGAGCTACAACAACAATGTGTGCTGATTGAACCAAACTAAATAGTTGGAGGATGCGGAAATCAATCCAATACCTCTAGGATGCTAAGCGAGCGCTCTACCATTTGAGCTAATCCCCCTGTGCCTCCAACAAGAAGTAGGAAATCTCAATAACAGCACTGCCAAATCCCTCGTCCATAAGTAGGGATACTTTTTTTAAAGTATGCTTGCTTCAGCTGTCTAAAAGTATTTTTCATGGTAGTTCAGTAAAGGTTGAAGTAGTGACTGCAGTAAGCCCTGTGGTGGAAATAGTTGTATTGTTGGGTTAGTATCCAGAGCTACAACAACAATGTGTGCTGATTGAACCAAACTAAATAGTTGGAGGATGCGGAAATCAATCCCAATACCTCTAGGATGCTAAACGAGCGCTCTATACCATTTGAGATAATCCCCCTGTGCCTCCAACAAGAAGTATGAAATCTCAATGACCGCACTGCCAAATCCATCGTCCATAAGAAAGATACTTTTTTTAAAGTTTGCTTGCTTCAGCTGTCTAAAAGTATTTTTCATGGTAGTTCAGTAAAGGTTGAAGTAGTGACTGCAGTAAGCCCTGTGGTGGAAATAGTTGTATTGTTGGGTTAGTATCCAGAGCTACAACAACAATGTGTGCTGATTGAACCAAACTAAATAGTTGGAGGATGCGGAAATCAATCCCAATACCTCTAGGATGCTAAACGAGCGCTCTATACCATTTGAGATAATCCCCCTGTGCCTCCAACAAGAAGTATGAAATCTCAATGACCGCACTGCCAAATCCCTCGTCCATAAGTAGGGGTACTTTTTTAAAGTATGCTTGCTTCAGGTGTCTAAAAGTATTTTTCATGGTAGTTCAGTAAAGGTTGAAGTAGTGACTGCAGTAAGCGCTGTGGTGGAAATAGTTGTATTGTTGGGTTAGTATCCAGAGCTACAACAACAATGTGTGCTGATTGAACCAAACTAAATAGTTGGAGGATGCGGAAATCAATCCCAATACCTCTAGGATGCTAAGCGAGCGCTCTACCATTTGAGATAATCCCCCTGTGCCTCCAACAAGAAGTATGAAATCTCAATGACCGCACTGCCAAATCCCTCGTCCATAAGAAAGGATACTTTTTTAAAGTTTGCTTGCTTCAGCTGTCTAAAAGTATTTTTTTCATGGTAGTTCAGTAAAGGTTGAAGTAGTGACTGCAGTAAGCGCTGTGGTGGAAATAGTTGTATTGTTGGGTTAGTATCCAGAGCTACAACAACAATGTGTGCTGATTGAACCAAACTAAATAGTTGGAGGATGCGGAAATCAATCCCAATACCTCTAGGATGCTAAACGAGCGCTCAATACCATTTGAGATAATCCCCTGTGCCTCCAACAAGAAGTATGAAATCTCAATGACCGCACTGCCAAATCCCTCGTCCATAAGAAAGGATACTTTTTTAAAGTTTGCTTGCTTCAGCTGTCTAAAAGTATTTTCATGGTAGTTCAGTAAAGGTTGAAGTAGTGACTGCAGTAAGCCCTGTGGTGGAAATAGTTGTATTGTTGGGTTAGTATCCAGAGCTACAACAACAATGTGTGCTGATTGAACCAAACTAAATAGTTGGAGGATGCGGAAATCAATCCCAATACCTCTAGGATGCTAAACGAGCGCTCTATACCATTTGAGATAATCCCCTGTGCCTCCAACAAGAAGTATGACATCTCAATGACCGCACTGCCAAATCCCTCGTCCATAAGAAAGGATACTTTTTTTTAAAGTTTGCTTGCTTCAGCTGTCTAAAAGTATTTTCATGGTAGTTCAGTAAAGGTTGAAGTAGTGACTGAAGTAAGCCCCGTGGTGGAAATAGTTGTATTGTTGGGTTAGTATCCAGAGCTACAACAACAATGTGTGCTGATTGAACTAAACTAAATAGTTGGAGGATGCGGGCATCGATCCCGCTACCTCTCGCATGCTAAGCGAGCGCTCTACCATTTGAGCTAATCCCCTGTGCCTCCAACAAGAAGTAGGAAATCTCAATGACAGCACTGCCAAATCCCTCGTCCATAAGAAAGGATACTTTTTTAAAGTATGCTTGCTTCAGCTGTCTAAAAGTATTTTTCATGGTAGTTCAGTAAAGGTTGAAGTAGTGACTGCAGTAAGCCCTGTGGTGGAAATAGTTGTATTGTTGGGTTAGTATCCAGAGCTACAACAACAATGTGTGCTGATTGAACCAAACTAAATAGTTGGAGGATGCGGAAATCAATCCCAATACCTCTAGGATGCTAAACGAGCGCTCTATACCATTTGAGATAATCCCCCTGTGCCTCCAACAAGAAGTATGACATCTCAATGACCGCACTGCCAAATCCCTCGTCCATAAGAAAGGATACTTTTTTTAAAGTTTGCTTGCTTCAGCTGTCTAAAAGTATTTTTCATGGTAGTTCAGTAAAGGTTGAAGTAGTGACTGAAGTAAGCCCCGTGGTGGAAATAGTTGTATTGTTGGGTTAGTATCCAGAGCTACAACAACAATGTGTGCTGATTGAACTAAACTAAATAGTTGGAGGATGCGGGCATCGATCCCGCTACCTCTCGCATGCTAGCGAGCGCTCTACCATTTGAGCTAATCCCCTGTGCCTCCAACAAGAAGTAGAAATCTCAATGACAGCACTGCCAAATCCCTCGTCCATAAGTAGGGGTACTTTTTTTAAAGTATGCTTGCTTCAGGTGTCTAAAAGTATTTTTCATGGTAGTTCAGTAAAGGTTGAAGTAGTGACTGCAGTAAGCGCTGTGGTGGAAATAGTTGTATTGTTGGGTTAGTATCCAGAGCTACAACAACAATGTGTGCTGATTGAACCAAACTAAATAGTTGGAGGATGCGGAAATCAATCCCAATACCTCTAGGATGCTAAACGAGCGCTCTATACCATTTGAGATAATCCCCCTGTGCCTCCAACAAGAAGTAGGAAATCTCAATGACAGCACTGCCAAATCCCTCGTCCATAAGAAAGGATACTTTTTTTAAGTTTGCTTGCTTCAGCTGTCTAAAAGTATTTTTTCATGGTAGTTCAGTAAAGGTTGAAGTAGTGACTGCAGTAAGCCCTGTGGTGGAAATAGTTGTATTGTTGGGTTAGTATCCAGAGCTACAACAACAATGTGTGCTGATTGAACCAAACTAAATAGTTGGAGGATGCGGAAATCAATCCCAATACCTCTAGGATGCTAAACGAGCGCTCTATACCATTTGAGATAATCCCCCTGTGCCTCCAACAAGAAGTATGAAATCTCAATGACCGCACTGCCAAATCCCTCGTCCATAAGAAAGGATACTTTTTTAAAGTTTGCTTGCTTCAGCTGTCTAAAAGTATTTTTCATGGTAGTTCAGTAAAGGTTGAAGTAGTGACTGAAGTAAGCCCCGTGGTGGAAATAGTTGTATTGTTGGGTTAGTATCCAGAGCTACAACAACAATGTGTGCTGATTGAACTAAACTAAATAGTTGGAGGATGCGGGCATCGATCCCGCTACCTCTCGCATGCTAAGCGAGCGCTCTACCATTTGAGCTAATCCCCCTGTGCCTCCAACAAGAAGTAGGAAATCTCAATAACAGCACTGCCAAATCCCTCGTCCATAAGTAGGGATACTTTTTTTTTAAGTATGCTTGCTTCAGCTGTCTAAAAGTATTTTTCATGGTAGTTCAGTAAAGGTTGAAGTAGTGACTGCAGTAAGCCCTGTGGTGGAAATAGTTGTATTGTTGGGTTAGTATCCAGAGCTACAACAACAATGTGTGCTGATTGAAGCAAACTAAATAGTTGGAGGATGCGGAAATCAATCCCAATACCTCTAGGATGCTAAACGAGCGCTCTATACCATTTGAGATAATCCCCCTGTGCCTCCAACAAGAAGTATGAAATCTCAATGACCGCACTGCCAAATCCCTCGTCCATAAGAAAGGATACTTTTTTTAAAAGTTTGCTTGCTTCAGCTGTCTAAAAGTATTTTTCATGGTAGTTCAGTAAAGGTTGAAGTAGTGACTGAAGTAAGACCCGTGGTGGAAATAGTTGTATTGTTGGGTTAGTATCCAGAGCTACAACAACAATGTGTGCTGATTGAACTAAACTAAACAGTTGGAGGATGCGGGCATCGATCCCGCTACCTCTCGCATGCTGAGCGCTCTACCATTTGAGCTAATCCCCTGTGCCTCTAACAAGAAGTAGAAATCTCAATGACCGCACTGCCAAATCCTTCGACCATAAGAAGGGATACTTTTTAAAAGTATGCTTGCTTCAGCTGTCTAAAATTAATTTTCATGGTAGTTCAGTAAAGGTTGAAATAGTGACTGCAGTAAGCCCTGTGGTGGAAATAGTTGTATTGTTGGGTTAGTATCCAGAGCTACAACAACAATGTGTGCTGATTGAACCAAACTAAATAGTTGGAGGATGCGGAAATCAATCCCAATACCTCTAGGATGCTAAACGAGCGCTCTATACCATTTGAGATAATCCCCTGTGCCTCCAACAAGAAGTATGACATCTCAATGACCGCACTGCCAAATCCCTCGTCCATAAGAAAGGATACTTTTTTAAAGTTTGCTTGCTTCAGCTGTCTAAAAGTATTTTTCATGGTAGTTCAGTAAGGTTGAAGTAGTGACTGAAGTAAGCCCCGTGGTGGAAATAGTTGTATTGTTGGGTTAGTATCCAGAGCTACAACAACAATGTGTGCTGATTGAACTAAACTAAATAGTTGGAGGATGCGGGCATCGATCCCACTACCTCTCGCATGCTAAGCGAGCGCTCTACCATTTGAGCTAATCCCCTGTGCCTCCAACAAGAAGTAGGAAATCTCAATGACAGCACTGCCAAATCCCTCGTCCATAAGTAGGGGTACTTTTTTAAAGTATGCTTGCTTCAGGTGTCTAAAAGTATTTTTCATGGTAGTTCAGTAAAGGTTGAAGTAGTGACTGCAGTAAGCGCTGTGGTGGAAATAGTTGTATTGTTGGGTTAGTATCCAGAGCTACAACAACAATGTGTGCTGATTGAACCAAACTAAATAGTTGGAGGATGCGGAAATCAATCCCAATACCTCTAGGATGCTAAACGAGCGCTCTATACCATTTGAGATAATCCCCTGTGCCTCAACAAGAAGTAGGAAATCTCAATGACCGCACTGCCAAATCCCTCGTCCATAAGTAGGGATACTTTTTTTAAAAGTATGCTTGCTTCAGCTGTCTAAAAGTATTTTCATGGTAGTTCAGTAAAGGTTGAAGTAGTGACTGCAGTAAGCCTGTGGTGGAAATAGTTGTATTGTTGGGTTAGTATCCAGAGCTACAACAACAATGTGTGCTGATTGAACCAAACTAAATAGTTGGAGGATGCGGAAATCAATCCCAATACCTCTAGGATGCTAAACGAGCGCTCTATACCATTTGAGATAATCCCCTGTGCCTCCAACAAGAAGTATGAAATCTCAATGACCGCACTGCCAAATCCCTCGTCCATAAGAAAGGATACTTTTTTAAAGTTTGCTTGCTTCAGCTGTCTAAAAGTATTTTTCATGGTAGTTCAGTAAAGGTTGAAGTAGTGACTGCAGTAAGCCCTGTGGTGGAAATAGTTGTATTGTTGGGTTAGTATCCAGAGCTACAACAACAATGTGTGCTGATTGAACCAAACTAAATAGTTGGAGGATGCGGAAATCAATCCCAATACCTCTAGGATGCTAAACGAGCGCTCTATACCATTTGAGATAATCCCCCTGTGCCTCCAACAAGAAGTATGAAATCTCAATGACAGCACTGCCAAATCCCTCGTCCATAAGAAAGGATACTTTTTTTAAAGTTTGCTTGCTTCAGGTGTCTAAAAGTATTTTTCATGGTAGTTCAGTAAAGGTTGAAGTAGTGACTGCAGTAAGCTGTGGTGGAAATAGTTGTATTGTTGGGTTAGTATCCAAGCTACAACAACAATGTGTGCTGATTGAACCAAACTAAATAGTTGGAGGATGCGGAAATCGATCCCAATACCTCTAGCATGCTAAGCAAGCGCTCTATACCATTTGAGATAATCCCCCTGTGCCTCCAACAAAGAAGTAGGAAATCTCAATAACCGTACTGCCAAATCCTTCGTCCATAAGTAGGGATACTTTTTAAAAAGTATGCTTGCTTCAGCTGTCTAAAATTAATTTTCATGGTAGTTCAGTAAAGGTTGAAGTAGTGACTGCAGTAAGCCCTGTGGTGGAAATAGTTGTATTGTTGGGTTAGTATCCAGAGCTACAACAACAATGTGTGCTGATTGAACCAAACTAAATAGTTGGAGGATGCGGAAATCAATCCCAATACCTCTAGGATGCTAAACGAGCGCTCTATACCATTTGAGATAATCCCCTGTGCCTCCAACAAGAAGTATGACATCTCAATGACCGCACTGCCAAATCCCTCGTCCATAAGAAAGGATACTTTTTTAAAGTTTGCTTGCTTCAGCTGTCTAAAAGTATTTTTCATGGTAGTTCAGTAAAGGTTGAAGTAGTGACTGAAGTAAGCCCCGTGGTGGAAATAGTTGTATTGTTGGGTTAGTATCCAGAGCTACAACAACAATGTGTGCTGATTGAACTAAACTAAATAGTTGGAGGATGCGGGCATCGATCCCGCTACCTCTCGCATGCTAAGCGAGCGCTCTACCATTTGAGCTAATCCCCTGTGCCTCCAACAAGAAGTAGGAAATCTCAATGACAGCACTGCCAAATCCCTCGTCCATAAGTAGGGGTACTTTTTTAAAGTATGCTTGCTTCAGGTGTCTAAAAGTATTTTTCATGGTAGTTCAGTAAAGGTTGAAGTAGTGACTGCAGTAAGCGCTGTGGTGGAAATAGTTGTATTGTTGGGTTAGTATCCAGAGCTACAACAACAATGTGTGCTGATTGAACCAAACTAAATAGTTGGAGGATGCGGAAATCAATCCCAATACCTCTCGCATGCTAAGCAAGCGCTCTACCATTTGAGCTAATCCCCTGTGCCTCTAACAAGAAGTAGGAAATCTCAATGACCGTACTGCCAAATCCTTCGTCCATAAGAAGGATACTTTTTAAAAAGTATGCTTGCTTCAGCTGTCTAAAATTAATTTTCATGGTAGTTCAGTAAAGGTTGAAATAGTGACTGCAGTAAGCCCTGTGGTGGAAATAGTTGTATTGTTGGGTTAGTATCCAGAGCTACAACAACAATGTGTGCTGATTGAACCAAACTAAATAGTTGGAGGATGCGGAAATCAATCCCAATACCTCTAGGATGCTAAACGAGCTCTATACCATTTGAGATAATCCCCCTGTGCCTCCAACAAGAAGTATGACATCTCAATGACCGCACTGCCAAATCCCTCGTCCATAAGAAAGGATACTTTTTTTAAAGTTTGCTTGCTTCAGCTGTCTAAAAGTATTTTTCATGGTAGTTCAGTAAAGGTTGAAGTAGTGACTGAAGTAAGCCCCGTGGTGGAAATAGTTGTATTGTTGGGTTAGTATCCAGAGCTACAACAACAATGTGTGCTGATTGAACTAAACTAAATAGTTGGAGGATGCGGGCATCGATCCCGCTACCTCTCGCATGCTAAGCGAGCGCTCTACCATTTGAGCTAATCCCCTGTGCCTCCAACAAGAAGTAGGAAATCTCAATGACAGCACTGCCAAATCCCTCGTCCATAAGTAGGGTACTTTTTTAAAGTATGCTTGCTTCAGGTGTCTAAAAGTATTTTTCATGGTAGTTCAGTAAAGGTTGAAGTAGTGACTGCAGTAAGCGCTGTGGTGGAAATAGTTGTATTGTTGGGTTAGTATCCAGAGCTACAACAACAATGTGTGCTGATTGAACCAAACTAAATAGTTGGAGGATGCGGGCATCGATCCCAATACCTCTCGCATGCTAAGTAGCGCTCTACCATTTGAGCTAATCCCCTGTGCCTCCAACAAGAAGTAGGAAATCTCAATGACAGCACTGCCAAATCCCTCGTCCATAAGTAGGGATACTTTTTAAAGTATGCTTGCTTCAGCTGTCTAAAAGTATTTTTCATGGTAGTTCAGTAAAGGTTGAAATAGTGACTGCAGTAAGCCCTGTGGTGGAAATAGTTGTATTGTTGGGTTAGTATCCAGAGCTACAACAACAATGTGTGCTGATTGAACCAAACTAAATAGTTGGAGGATGGAAATCAATCCCAATACCTCTAGGATGCTAAACGAGCGCTCTATACCATTTGAGATAATCCCCTGTGCCTCCAACAAGAAGTATGACATCTCAATGACCGCACTGCCAAATCCATCGTCCATAAGAAAGGATACTTTTTTAAAGTTTGCTTGCTTCAGCTGTCTAAAAGTATTTTTCATGGTAGTTCAGTAAAGGTTGAAGTAGTGACTGCAGTAAGCCCTGTGGTGGAAATAGTTGTATTGTTGGGTTAGTATCCAGAGCTACAACAACAATGTGTGCTGATTGAACTAAACTAAATAGTTGGAGGATGCGGAAATCAATCCCAATACCTCTAGGATGCTAAACGAGCGCTCTACCATTTGAGATAATCCCCTGTGCCTCCAACAAGAAGTATGAAATCTCAATGACCGCACTGCCAAATCCCGTCCATAAGTAGGGGTACTTTTTTAAAGTATGCTTGCTTCAGGTGTCTAAAAGTATTTTTCATGGTAGTTCAGTAAAGGTTGAAGTAGTGACTGCAGTAAGCGCTGTGGTGGAAATAGTTGTATTGTTGGGTTAGTATCCAGAGCTACAACAACAAGCTGATTGAACCAAACTAAATAGTTGGAGGATCGGAAATCAATCCCAATACCTCAGCACTGCTCTATACCATTTGAGATAATCCCCTGTGCCTCCAACAAGAAGTATGAAATCTCAATGACCGCACTGCCAAATCCCTCGTCCATAAGAAAGGATACTTTTTTAAAGTATGCTTGCTTCAGCTGTCTAAAAGTATTTTTCATGGTAGTTCAGTAAAGGTTGAAGTAGTGACTGCAGTAAGCCCTGTGGTGGAAATAGTTGTATTGTTGGGTTAGTATCCAGAGCTACAACAACAATGTGTGCTGATTGAACCAAACTAAATAGTTGGAGGATGCGGAAATCAATCCCAATACCTCTAGGATGCTAAACGAGCCCTCAATACCATTTGAGATAATCCCCTGTGCCTCCAACAAGAAGTATGAAATCTCAATGACCGCACTGCCAAATCCCTCGTCCATAAGAAAGGATACTTTTTTAAAGTTTGCTTGCTTCAGCTGTCTAAAAGTATATTTCATGGTAGTTCAGTAAAGGTTGAAGTAGTGACTGCAGTAAGCCCTGTGGTGGAAATAGTTGTATTGTTGGGTTAGTATCCAGAGCTACAACAACAATGTGTGCTGATTGAACCAAACTAAATAGTTGGAGGATACGGAAATCAATCCCAATACCTCTAGGATGCTAAACGAGCGCTCTATACCATTTGAGATAATCCCCTGTGCCTCCAACAAGAAGTATGACATCTCAATGACCGCACTGCCAAATCCCTCGTCCATAAGAAAGGATACTTTTTTAAAGTTTGCTTGCTTCAGCTGTCTACAAGTATTTTTCATGGTAGTTCAGTAAAGGTTGAAGTAGTGACTGAAGTAAGACCCGTGGTGGAAATAGTTGTATTGTTGGGTTAGTATCCAGAGCTACAACAACAATGTGTGCTGATTGAACTAAACTAAATAGTTGGAGGATGCGGGCATCGATCCCGCTACCTCTCGCATGCTAAGCGAGCGCTCTACCATTTGAGCTAATCCCCTGTGCCTCCAACAAGAAGTAGGAAATCTCAATGACAGCACTGCCAAATCCTTCGTCCATAAGAAAGGATACTTTTAAAAAGTTTGCTTGCTTCAGCTGTCTAAAAGTATTTTTCATGGTAGTTCAGTAAAGGTTAAAATAGTGACTGCAGTAAGCCCTGTGGTGGAAATAGTTGTATTGTTGGGTTAGTATCCAGAGCTACAACAACAATGTGTGCTGATTGAACCAAACTAAATAGTTGGAGGATGCGGAAATCAATCCCAATACCTCTAGGATGCTAAACGGCGCCTATACCATTTGAGATAATCCCCCTGTGCCTCCAACAAGAAGTATGACATCTCAATGACCGCACTGCCAAATCCCTCGTCCATAAGAAAGGATACTTTTTTAAAGTTTGCTTGCTTCAGCTGTCTAAAAGTATTTTTCATGGTAGTTCAGTAAAGGTTGAAGTAGTGACTGAAGTAAGCCCCGTGGTGGAAATAGTTGTATTGTTGGGTTAGTATCCAGAGCTACAACAACAATGTGTGCTGATTGAACTAAACTAAATAGTTGGAGGATGCGGGCATCGATCCACTACCTCTCGCATGCTAAGCGGCGCTCTACCATTTGAGCTAATCCCCCTGTGCCTCCAACAAGAAGTAGGAAATCTCAATGACAGCACTGCCAAATCCCTCGTCCATAAGTAGGGGTACTTTTTAAAGTATGCTTGCTTCAGGTGTCTAAAAGTATTTTTCATGGTAGTTCAGTAAAGGTTGAAGTAGTGACTGCAGTAAGCGCTGTGGTGGAAATAGTTGTATTGTTGGGTTAGTATCCAGAGCTACAACAACAATGTGTGCTGATTGAACCAAACTAAATAGTTGGAGGATGCGGAAATCAATCCCAATACCTCTAGGATGCTAACGAGCGCTCTATACCATTTGAGATAATCCCCCTGTGCCTCCAACAAGAAGTATGAAATCTCAATGACCGCACTGCCAAATCCCTCGTCCATAAGAAAGGATACTTTTTTTTAAGTTTGCTTGCTTCAGCTGTCTAAAAGTATTTTTCATGGTAGTTCAGTAAAGGTTGAAGTAGTGACTGCAGTAAGCCCTGTGGTGGAAATAGTTGTATTGTTGGGTTAGTATCCAGAGCTACAACAACAATGTGTGCTGATTGAACCAAACTAAATAGTTGGAGGATGCGGAAATCAATCCCAATACCTCTAGGATGCTAAACGGCGCTCTATACCATTTGAGATAATCCTCTGTGCCTCCAACAAGAAGTATGAAATCTCAATGACCGCACTGCCAAATCCCTCGTCCATAAGAAAGGATACTTTTTTAAAGTTTGCTTGCTTCAGCTGTCTAAAAGTATTTTTCATGGTAGTTCAGTAAAGGTTGAAGTAGTGACTGAAGTAAGCCCTGTGGTGGAAATAGTTGTATTGTTGGGTTAGTATCCAGAGCTACAACAACAATGTGCTGATTGAACCAAACTAAATAGTTGGAGGATGCGGGCATCGATCCCGCTACCTCTCGCATGCTAAGCGAGCGCTCTACCATTTGAGATAATCCCCCTGTGCCTCCAACAGAAGTAGGAAATCTCAATGACAGCACTGCCAAATCCCTCGTCCATAAGAAAGGGATACTTTTTTTAAGTTTGCTTGCTTCAGCTGTCTAAAAGTATTTTTCATGGTAGTTCAGTAAAGGTTGAAGTAGTGACTGCAGTAAGCCCTGTGGTGGAAATAGTTGTATTGTTGGGTTAGTATCCAGAGCTACAACAACAATGTGTGCTGATTGAACCAAACTAAATAGTTGGAGGATGCGGAAATCAATCCCAATACCTCTAGGATGCTAAACGAGCGCTCTATACCATTTGAGATAATCCCCCTGTGCCTCCAACAAGAAGTATGAAATCTCAATGACCGCACTGCCAAATCCCTCGTCCATAAGAAAGGATACTTTTTTAAAGTTTGCTTGCTTCAGCTGTCTAAAAGTATTTTTCATGGTAGTTCAGTAAAGGTTGAAGTAGTGACTGAAGTAAGACCCGTGGTGGAAATAGTTGTATTGTTGGGTTAGTATCCAGAGCTACAACAACAATGTGTGCTGATTGAACTAAACTAAATAGTTGGAGGATGCGGGCATCGATCCCGCTACCTCTCGCATGCTAAGCGAGCGCTCTACCATTTGAGCTAATCCCCCTGTGCCTCTAACAAGAAGTAGGAAATCTCAATGACCGTACTGCCAAATCCTTCGACCATAAGAAGGGATACTTTTTAAAAAGTATGCTTGCTTCAGCTGTCTAAAATTAATTTTCATGGTAGTTCAGTAAAGGTTGAAATAGTGACTGCAGTAAGCCCTGTGGTGGAAATAGTTGTATTGTTGGGTTAGTATCCAGAGCTACAACAACAATGTGTGCTGATTGAACCAAACTAAATAGTTGGAGGATGCGGAAATCAATCCCAATACCTCTAGGATGCTAAACGAGCGCTCTATACCATTTGAGATAATCCCCTGTGCCTCCAACAAGAAGTATGAAATCTCAATGACCGCACTGCCAAATCCCTCGTCCATAAGTAGGGGTACTTTTTTAAAGTATGCTTGCTTCAGGTGTCTAAAAGTATTTTTCATGGTAGTTCAGTAAAGGTTGAAGTAGTGACTGCAGTAAGCGCTGTGGTGGAAATAGTTGTATTGTTGGGTTAGTATCCAGAGCTACAACAACAATGTGTGCTGATTGAAGCAAACTAAATAGTTGGAGGATGCGGAAATCAATCCCAATACCTCTAGGATGCTTAGCGCTCTATACCATTTGAGATAATCCCCCTGTGCCTCCAACAAGAAGTATGAAATCTCAATGACCGCACTCAAAATCCTCGTCCATAAGAAAGGATACTTTTTTTTTAAAGTTTGCTTGCTTCAGCTGTCTAAAAGTATTTTCATGGTAGTTCAGTAAAGGTTGAAGTAGTGACTGCAGTAAGCCCTGTGGTGGAAATAGTTGTATTGTTGGGTTAGTATCCAGAGCTACAACAACAATGTGTGCTGATTGAACCAAACTAAATAGTTGGAGGATGCGGAAATCAATCCCAATACCTCTAGGATGCTAAACGAGCGCTCTATACCATTTGAGATAATCCCCCCTGTGCCTCCAACAAGAAGTATGAAATCTCAATGACCGCACTGCCAAATCCCTCGTCCATAAGAAAGGATACTTTTTTAAAGTTTGCTTGCTTCAGGTGTCTAAAAGTATTTTTCATGGTAGTTCAGTAAAGGTTGAAGTAGTGACTGAAGTAAGCCCAGTGTTGGAAATAGTTGTATTGTTGGGTTAGTATCCAAAGCTACAACAACAATGTGTGCTGATTGAACCAAACTAAATAGTTGGAGGATGCGGGAATCGATCCCAATACCTCTAGGATGCTAAGCGAGCGCTCTATACCATTTGAGATAATCCCCCTGTGCCTCCAACAAGAAGTATGAAATCTCAATGACCGCACTGCCAAATCCTCGTCCATAAGAAAGATAATTTTTTTTTAAGTGCTTGCTTCAGCTGTGTAAAAGTATTTTTCATGGTAGTTCAGTAAAGGTCGATCCCACTACCTCTCGCATGCTAAGCGAGCGCTCTACCATTTGAGCTAATCCCCCTGTGCCTCCAACAAGAAGTAGGAAATCTCAATAACAGCACTGCCAAATCCCTCGTCCATAAGAAAGATACTTTTTTTTAAAAGTATGCTTGCTTCAGCTGTCTAAAAGTATTCTTCATGGTAGTTCAGTAAAGGTTGAAGTAGTGACTGCAGTAAGCCCCGTGGTGGAAATAGTTGTATTGTTGGGTTAGTATCCAGAGCTACAACAACAATGTGTGCTGATTGAACTAAACTAAATAGTTGGAGGATGCGGGCATCGATCCCGAAATAGTTGTATTGTTGGGTTAGTGAGTTATGGGTGTATGATAGCAGAAAAAAACTGCGAGTCTGGAGTTCCCCCTGCTGGCTGTCTGTGGAATAACATTAGGATCAGTTGATCGTGGAGAAAAGCGAAACATGGTCACTGTTTTCCTGTCTTTTGTCGTGCTTATGCTCACTGCGTCTCAGTGGATCGCTCCAAGGCCTTTCTACTGTAAGCAGAGGAGAGGACAGCCTTCCAGTAGAATAAATAAGAGTCACAGCTCCCAACATTTACTAACAAATGAACAGCTACTAAATCAAAGATCTGTCTCATAAACTACACATGTGCCTACATGTGATAACCAAAGGGGATTTTTGCATTACCCCAAGCGACCACATAATTTGTCCCTTTAATTTAAGTAATAATTCGGTGGTTTGGTGGGATTTCCTCAATTCCAGTGTGTTTCTGCTTGCCACAACAAAGTCAAAAGAGAGAATGAACTGGCACACAGACTAAGATATTAGGACCTGTTTAGTAGCAAAAAGAAAGCTGTCCATCATATCGCAAAGCCATTGTGACAAGTGCTCCTCCTCCCCTGTAGGATAAATAATAATTATTATGATTTATTCTGTATAGCACTTTTCATTACACACAGAATCTCAAAGTAGCTTTAAAAACTCAAATAAACTCAAGGTGATCTGGTACATACTTGGCCGATGGCTTCCAAAGCTTCAGATGATAATAATAAGATGGAGAGTGATGGAGTCTGTAGTTAGAGAGGAGTTGAGGCAGTAAGGCAGTTCACTTCAGATACTTGTATGTGCTAGAGAACTCTGCTACATACCAATTATTTTCAATATGTATAAATATAGAGATATAAATATATTTATGACTCCTGCTCTTTTTGTTTTACCTTTAATAAAGCACTTAAATGGGGATCCCTCTTAATGGTTCATGAGTAATTTGGTATTGTTCAGCATGTTTAACGTTACCTGCCTAAGTACCTTAGATCGCAAGCCCATAATTAATCAATAGGGCTGACTGGCTAGTTACTAGTACTGTTAACTAGCCAGATAGCCACAAAGCATTGTTAGCTAGCTAATGTAACCATGAAGAATTGACATCTATCTTACGTATTATTCGTTTTAGGTCATTTTTGTCCTGTTTAGCTATCTGGCTAGCTAAATTGTTACATTTACATTACATTTAAGTCATTTAGCAGACGCTCTTATCCAGAGCGACTTACAAATTGTTACGATTCGCATATCTAGCTGATAATTGTGAAGTCAAACGTTTGCTTTGTGTATATCTTGATTCGTCTATTGTTGCCATTGTCCTGGCTGGAAGGAGGTTCAGTGAATGGGGTGGTGAAGCGTGAGGTAATACAGTAGGGAGAGTGCGAGTGCGTCTTAAATGTATTGCTTTATGCATTCTCCTCACTCGCGTCCACACAAAAACGTACTCAAGACAACGGAGTGGAGAATTACAATCGGAGCATGAGTGCGGAGCATAGCAGTATGTTTGGAAAACACCCCTAGAGTTTGAGAGCTACAAGCCCCCACTCACCCAGTAATTTTTGAACTGTCCCTAAATTATCCTATTAAAACACTACATGGGAAATACGTCATGAACTCACAACAATTCAAAGTGCAGAGTATAAAACATTACTTTGCCTCATATATTATTAACGGCTAGGATAGCGTCGTCTACTGGTAGGTCTATTTTGAATCAATATTTAAACTCGCCACCACACTCTACCTTCCACTGGTGTTTCCCAAATTCAGTCCTCAGGTTGCCCCAGCAACACACATTCACATTTTAGAGCCAGACAAGCACACTTGATTCAATTTGTTAACTAATCCTTCGATTAGTTAAATCAATCCAGAGCTACAACAACGTGTGCTGATTGAACTAAACTAAATAGTTGGAGGATGCGGGCATCGATCCCGCTACTCTCGCATGCTAAGCGAGCGCTCTACCATTTGAGCTAATCCCCTGTGCCACCAACAAGAAGTAGGAAATCTCAATGACAGCACTGCCAAATCCCTCGTCCATAAGTAGGGTACTTTTTTAAAGTATGCTTGCTTCAGGTGTCTAAAAGTATTTTTCATGGTAGTTCAGTAAAGGTTGAAGTAGTGACTGCAGTAAGCGCTGTGGTGGAAATAGTTGTATTGTTGGGTTAGTATCCAGAGCTACAACAACAATGTGTGCTGATTGAACTAAACTAAATAGTTTGAGGATGCGGGCATCGATCCCGCTACCTCTCGCATGCTAAGCAAGCGCTCTACCATTTGAGATAATCCCCTGTGCCTCCAACAAGAAGTATGAAATCTCAATGACCGCACTGCCAAATCCTCGTCCATAAGAAAGGATACTTTTTTTAAAGTATGCTTGCTTCAGCTGTCTAAAAGTATTTTTCATGGTAGTTCAGTAAAGGTTGAAGTAGTGACTGCAGTAAGCCCAGTGTTGGAAATTGTTGTATTGTTGGGTTAGTATCCAAAGCTACAACAACAATGTGTGCTGATTGAACCAAACTAAATAGTTGGAGGATGCGGAAATCGATCCCAATACCTCTACGATGCTAAGCGAGCGCTCTATACCATTTGAGATAATCCCCCTGTGCCTCCAACAAGAAGTATGAAATTTCAATGACCGCACTGCCAAATCCCTCGTCCATAAGAAAGATACTTTTTTTTAAGTATGCTTGCTTCAGCTGTCTAAAAGTATTTTCATGGTAGTTCAGTAAAGGTTGAAGTAGTGACTGCAGTAAGCCCTGTGGTGGAAATAGTTGTATTGTTGGGTTAGTATCCAGAGCTACAACAACAATGTGTGCTGATTGAACCAAACTAAATAGTTGGAGGATGCGGAAATCAATCCCAATACCTCTAGGATGCTAAACGAGCGCTCTATACCATTTGAGATAATCCCCCTGTGCCTCCAACAAGAAGTATGACATCTCAATGACCGCACTGCCAAATCCTCGTCCATAAGAAAGGATACTTTTTTAAAGTTTGCTTGCTTCAGCTGTCTAAAAGTATTTTTTCATGGTAGTTCAGTAAAGGTTGAAGTAGTGACTGCAGTAAGCCCAGTGGTGGAAATAGTTGTATTATTGGGTTAGTATCCAGAGCTACAACAACAATGTGTGCTGATTGAACTAAACTAAATATTTGGAGGATGCGGGCATCGATCCCGCTACCTCTCGCATGCTAAAGGAGCGCTCTACCATTTGAGCTAATCCCCCTGTGCCTCCAACAAGAAGTAGGAAATCTCAATGACAGCACTGCTAAATCCCTCGTCCATAAGTAGGGGTACTTTTTTAAAGTATGCTTGCTTCAGGTGTCTAAAAGTATTTTTCATGGTAGTTCAGTAAAGGTTGAAGTAGTGACTGCAGTAAGCGCTGTGGTGGAAATAGTTGTATTGTTGGGTTAGTATCCAGAGCTACAACAACAATGTGTGCTGATTGAACCAAACTAAATAGTTGGAGGATGCGGAAATCAATCCCAATACCTCTAGGATGCTAAACGAGCGCTCTATACCATTTGAGATAATCCCCTGTTCCTCCAACAAGAAGTATGAAATCTCAATGACCGCACTGCCAAATCCCTCGTCCATAAGAAAGATACTTTTTTAAGTATGCTTGCTTCAGCTGTCTAAAAGTATTTTTCATGGTAGTTCAGTAAAGGTTGAAGTAGTGACTGCAGTAAGCCCTGTGGTGGAAATAGTTGTATTGTTGGGTTAGTATCCAGAGCTACAACAACAATGTGTGCTGATTGAACCAAACTAAATAGTTGGAGGATGCGGAAATCAATCCCAATACCTCTAGGATGCTAAACGAGCGCTCTATACCATTTGAGATAATCCCCTGTGCCTCCAACAAGAAGTATGACATCTCAATGACCGCACTGCCAAATCCCTCGTCCATAAGAAAGGATACTTTTTTAAAAGTTTGCTTGCTTCAGCTGTCTAAAAGTATTTTTCATGGTAGTTCAGTAAAGGTTGAAGTAGTGACTGAAGTAAGCCCCGTGGTGGAAATAGTTGTATTGTTGGGTTAGTATCCAGAGCTACAACAACAATGTGTGCTGATTGAACTAAACTAAATAGTTGGAGGATGCGGGCATCGATCCCGCTACCTCTCGCATGCTAAGCGAGCGCTCTACCATTTGAGCTAATCCCCTGTGCCTCCAACAAGAAGTAGGAAATCTCAATAACAGCACTGCCAAATCCCTCGTCCATAAGAAAGATATTTTTTTTTAAAGTATGCTTGCTTCAGCTGTCTAAAAGTATTTTTCATGGTAGTTCAGTAAAGTAGTGACTGCAGTAAGCCCTGTGGTGGAAATAGTTGTATTGTTGGGTTAGTATCCAGAGCTACAACAACAATGTGTGCTGATTGAACCAAACTAAATAGTTGGAGGATGCGGAAATCAATCCCAATACCTCTAGGATGCTAAACGAGCTCTATACCATTTGAGATAATCCCCTGTGCCTCCAACAAGAAGTATGAAATCTCAATGACCGCACTGCCAAATCCCTCGTCCATAAGAAAGGATACTTTTTTTTAAAGTTTGCTTGCTTCAGCTGTCTAAAAGTATTTTTCATGGTAGTTCAGTAAAGGTTGAAGTAGTGACTGAAGTAAGCCCCGTGGTGGAAATAGTTGTATTGTTGGGTTAGTATCCAGAGCTACAACAACAATGTGTGCTGATTGAACTAAACTAAATAGTTGGAGGATGCGGGCATCGATCCCGCTACCTCTCGCATGCTGCGAGCGCTCTACCATTTGAGCTAATCCCCCTGTGCCTCCAACAAGAAGTAGGAAATCTCAATGACAGCACTGCCAAATCCTCGTCCATAAGTAGGGGTACTTTTTTAAAGTATGCTTGCTTCAGGTGTCTAAAAGTATTTTTCATGGTAGTTCAGTAAAGGTTGAAGTAGTGACTGCAGTAAGCTGTGGTGGAAATAGTTGTATTGTTGGGTTAGTATCCAGAGCTACAACAACAATGTGTGCTGATTGAACCAAACTAAATAGTTGGAGGATGCGGAAATCAATCCCAATACCTCTCGCATGCTAAGCAAGCGCTCTACCATTTGAGCTAATCCCCCTGTGCCTCTAACAAGAAGTAGGAAATCTCAATGACCGTACTGCCAAATCCTTCGTCCATAAGAAGGGATACTTTTAAAAAAGTATGCTTGCTTCAGCTGTCTAAAATTAATTTTCATGGTAGTTCAGTAAAGGTTGAAATAGTGACTGCAGTAAGCCCTGTGGTGGAAATAGTTGTATTGTTGGGTTAGTATCCAGAGCTACAACAACAATGTGTGCTGATTGAACCAAACTAAATAGTTGGAGGATGCGGAAATCAATCCCAATACCTCTAGGATGCTAAACGAGCGCTCTATACCATTTGATAATCCCCCTGTGCCTCCAACAAGAAGTATGACATCTCAATGACCGCACTGCCAAATCACTCGTCCATAAGAAAGGATACTTTTTTAAAGTTTGCTTGCTTCAGCTGTCTAAAAGTATTTTTCATGGTAGTTCAGTAAAGGTTGAAGTAGTGACTGAAGTAAGCCCGTGGTGGAAATAGTTGTATTGTTGGGTTAGTATCCAGAGCTACAACAACAATGTGTGCTGATTGAACTAAACTAAATAGTTGGAGGATGCGGGCATCGATCCCGCTACTCTCTCGCATGCTAGCGAGCGCTCTACCATTTGAGCTAATCCCCTGTGCCTCCAACAAGAAGTAGGAAATCTCAATGACAGCACTGCTAAATCCTCGTCCATAAGTAGGGGTACTTTTTTTAAAGTATGCTTGCTTCAGGTGTCTAAAAGTATTTTTCATGGTAGTTCAGTAAAGGTTGAAGTAGTGACTGCAGTAAGCGCTGTGGTGGAAATAGTTGTATTGTTGGGTTAGTATCCAGAGCTACAACAACAATGTGTGCTGATTGAACCAAACTAAATAGTTGGAGGATGCGGAAATCAATCCCAATACCTCTGGATGCTAAACGAGCGCTCTATACCATTTGAGCTAATCCCCCCTGTGCCTCCAACAAGAAGTAGGAAATCTCAATGACAGCACTGCCAAACCCTCGGCCCATAAGTAGGGGCATTTTAAAGTATGCTGCTTCAGGTGTCTAAAAGTATTTTTCATGGTAGTTCAGTAAAGGTTGAAGTAGGACTGCAGTAAGCGCTGTGGTGGAAATAGTTGTATTGTTGGGTTAGTATCCAGAGCTACAACAACAATGTGTGCTGGATTGAACCAAACTAAATAGTTGGAGGATGCGGGCATCGATCCCGCTTACCTCTCGCATGCTGCTTCGAGCGCTCTACCATTTGAGCTAATCCTGTGCCTCCAACAAGAAGTAGGAAATCTCAATAACAGCACTGCCAAATCCCTCGTCCATAAGTAGGATACTTTTTTAAGTATGCTTGCTTCAGCTGTCTAAAAGTATTTTTCATGGTAGTTCAGTAAAGGTTGAAGTAGTGACTGCAGTAAGCCCTGTGGTGGGAAATAGTTGTATTGTTGGGTTAGTATCCAGAGCTACAACAACAATGTGTGCTGATTGAACCAAACTAAATAGTTGGAGGATGCGGAAATCAATCCCAATACCTCTAGGATGCTAAACGAGCTCTATACCATTTGAGATAATCCCTGTGCCTCCAACAAGAAGTATGACATCTCAATGACCGCACTGCCAAATCCATCGTCCATAAGAAAGGATACTTTTTTTAAAGTTTTTGCTTCAGCTGTCTAAAAGTATTTTTCATGGTAGCTCAGTAAAGGTTGAAGTAGTGACTGCAGTAAGCGCTGTGGTGGAAATAGTTGTATTGTTGGGTTAGTATCCAGAGCTACAACAACAATGTGTGCTGATTGAACCAAACTAAATAGTTGGAGGATGAAATCAATCCCAATACCTCTAGGATGCTAAACGAGCTCTATACCATTTGAGATAATCCCCTGTGCCTCCAACAAGAAGTATGAAATCTCAATGACCGCACTGCCAAACTCGTCCATAAGTAGGGGTACTTTTTTTAAAGTATGCTTGCTTCAGGTGTCTAAAAGTATTTTTCATGGTAGTTCAGTAAAGGTTGAAGTAGTGACTGCAGTAAGCGCTGTGGTGGAAATAGTTGTATTGTTGGGTTAGTATCCAGAGACAACAACAATGTGTGCTGATTGAACCAAACTAAAATAGTTGGAGGATGCGGAAATCAATCCCAATACCTCTAGGATGCTAAACGAGCTCTATACCATTTGAGATAATCCTGTGCCTCCAACAAGAAGTATGAAATCTCAATGACCGCACTACAAATCCCTCGTCCATAAGAAAGGATACTTTTTTTAAAGTTTGCTTGCTTCAGCTGTCTAAAAGTATTTTTCATGGTAGTTCAGTAAAGGTTGAAGTAGTGACTGCAGTAAGCCCTGTGGTGGAAATAGTTGTATTGTTGGGTTAGTATCCAGAGCTACAACAACAATGTGTGCTGATTGAACCAAACTAAATAGTTGGAGGATGAAGGAAATCAATCCCAATACCTCTAGGATGCTAAACGAGCCTCAATACCATTTGAGATAATCCCACTGTGCCTCCAACAAGAAGTATGAAATCTCAATGACCGCACTGCCAAATCCCTCATTCCATAAGAAAGGATACTTTTTTAAAGTTTGCTTGCTTCAGCTGTCTAAAAGTATATTTCATGGTAGTTCAGTAAAAGGTTGAAGTAGTGACTGAAGTAAGCCCTGTGGTGGAAATAGTTGTATTGTTGGGTTAGTATCCAGAGCTACAACAACAATGTGTGCTGATTGAACCAAACTAAATAGTTGGAGGATACGGAAATCAATCCCAATACCTCTAGGATGCTAAACGAGCGCTCTATACCATTTGAGATAATCCCCTGTGCCTCCAACAAGAAGTATGACATCTCAATGACCGCACTGCCAAATCATTCGTCCATAATGATACTTTTTTAAAGTTTGCTTGCTTCAGCTGTCTACAAGTATTTTTCATGGTAGTTCAGTAAAGGTTGAAGTAGTGACTGAAGTAAGCCCCTGGTGGAAATAGTTGTATTGTTGGGTTAGTATCCAGAGCTACAACAACAATGTGTGCTGATTGAACTAAACCAAATAGTTGAGGATGCGGGCATCGATCCCGCTACCTCTCGCATGCTGCTTGAGCGCCTACCATTTGAGCTAATCCCTGTGCCCCAACAAGAAGTAGGAAATCTCAATGACAGCACTGCTAAATCCTCGTCCATAAGAAAGGATACTTTTTTTAAAGTTTGCTTGCTTCAGCTGTCTAAAAGTATTTTTCATGGTAGTTCAGTAAAGGTTGAAGTAGTGACTGCAGTAAGCCCTGTGGTGGAAATAGTTGTATTGTTGGGTTAGTATCCAGAGCTACAACAACAATGTGTGCTGATTGAACCAAACTAAATAGTTGGAGGAGGAAATCAATCCCAATACCTCTAGATGCTAAACGAGCGCTCTATACCATTTGAGATAATCCTGTGCCTCCAACAAGAAGTATGACATCTCAATGACCGCACTGCCAAATCCCTCGTCCATAAGAAAGGATACTTTTTTTAAAGTTTGCTTGCTTCAGCTGTCTAAAAGTATTTTTCATGGTAGTTCAGCAAAGGTTGAAGTAGTGACTGAAGTAAGCCCCGTGGTGGAAATAGTTGTATTGTTGGGTTAGTATCCAGAGACAACAACAATGTGTGCTGATTGAACTAAACTAAATAGTTGGAGGATGCGGGCACGATCCCGCTACCTCTCGCATGCTGCGAGCGCCTCTACCATTTGAGCTAATCCCCTGTGCCTCCAACAAGAAGTAGGAAATCCTCAATGACAGCACTGCCAAATCCCTCGTCCATAAGTAGGGGTACTTTTTAAAGTATGCTTGCTTTCAGGTGTCTAAAAGTATTTTTCATGGTAGTTCAGTAAAGGTTGAAGTAGTGACTGCAGTAAGCGCTGTGGTGGAAATAGTTGTATTGTTGGGTTAGTATCCAGAGCTACAACAACAATGTGTGCTGATTGAACCAAACTAAATAGCTGGAGGATGCGGAAATCAATCCCAATACCTCTAGGATGCTAAACGAGCGCTCTATACCATTTGAGATAATCCTGTGCCTCCAACAAGAAGTATGAAATCTCAATGACCGCACTGCCAAATCCTCGTCCATAAGAAAGGATACTTTTTTTTTAAGTTTGCTTGCTTCAGCTGTCTAAAAGTATTTTTCATGGTAGTTCAGTAAAGGTTGAAGTAGTGACTGCAGTAAGCCCTGTGGTGGAAATAGCTGTATTGTTGGGTTAGTATCCAGAGCTACAACAACAATGTGCTGATTGAACCAAACTAAATAGTTGGAGGATGCGGAATCAATCCCACAATTTAGATGCTAAACGAGCTCTATACCATTTGAGATAATCCTGTGCCTCCAACAAGAAGTATGAAATCAATGACCGCACTGCCAAATCCCTCGTCCATAAGAAAGGATACTTTTTTAAAGTTTGCTTGCTTCAGCTGTCTAAAAGTATTTTTCATGGTAGTTCAGTAAAGGTTGAAGTAGTGACTGAAGTAAGCCAAGTGGTGGAAATAGTTGTATTGTTGGGTTAGTATCCAGAGCTACAACAACAATGTGTGCTGATTGAACTAAACTAAATAGTTGGAGGATGCGGCATCGATCCCGCTACCTCTCGCATGCTAAGCGAGCGCTCTACCATTTGAGCTAATCCCCTGTGCTCCAACAAGAAGTAGGAAATCTCAATAACAGCACTGCCAAATCCCTCGTCCATAAGTAGGATACTTTTTTTAAGTATGCTTGCTTCAGCTGTCTAAAAGTATTTTTCATGGTAGTTCAGTAAAGGTTGAAGTAGTGACTGCAGTAAGCCCTGTGGTGGAAATAGTTGTATTGTTGGGTTAGTATCCAGAGCTACAACAACAATGTGTGCTGATTGAACCAAACTAAATAGTTGGAGGATGCGGAAATCAATCCCAATACCTCTAGGATGCTAAACGAGCGCTCTATACCATTTGAGATAATCCCCCTGTGCCTCCAACAAGAAGTATGAAATCTCAATGACCGCACTGCCAAATCCCTCGTCCATAAGAAAGGATACTTTTTTTAAAGTTTGCTTGCTTCAGCTGTCTAAAAGTATTTTTCATGGTAGTTCAGTAAAGGTTGAAGTAGTGACTGAAGTAAGACCCGTGGTGGAAATAGTTGTATTGTTGGGTTAGTATCCAGAGCTACAACAACAATGTGTGCTGATTGAACTAAACTAAACAGTTGGAGGATGCGGGCATCGATCCCGCTACCTCTCGCATGCTAAGCGAGCGCTCTACCATTTGAGCTAATCCCCCTGTGCCTCTAACAAGAAGTAGGAAATCTCAATGACCGTACTGCCAAATCCTTCGACCATAAGAAGGGATACTTTTTAAAAAGTATGCTTGCTTCAGCTGTCTAAAATTAATTTTCATGGTAGTTCAGTAAAGGTTGAAATAGTGACTGCAGTAAGCCCTGTGGTGGAAATAGTTGTATTGTTGGGTTAGTATCCAGAGCTACAACAACAATGTGTGCTGATTGAACCAAACTAAATAGTTGGAGGATGCGGAAATCAATCCCAATACCTCTAGGATGCTAAACGAGCGCTCTATACCATTTGAGATAATCCCCTGTGCCTCCAACAAGAAGTATGACATCTCAATGACCGCACTGCCAAATCCCTCGTCCATAAGAAAGGATACTTTTTTAAAGTTTGCTTGCTTCAGCTGTCTAAAAGTATTTTTCATGGTAGTTCAGTAAAGGTTGAAGTAGTGACTGAAGTAAGCCCCGTGGTGGAAATAGTTGTATTGTTGGGTTAGTATCCAGAGCTACAACAACAATGTGTGCTGATTGAACTAAACTAAATAGTTGGAGGATGCGGGCATCGATCCCACTACCTCTCGCATGCTAAGCGAGCGCTCTACCATTTGAGCTAATCCCCTGTGCCTCCAACAAGAAGTAGGAAATCTCAATGACAGCACTGCCAAATCCCTCGTCCATAAGTAGGGGTACTTTTTTAAAGTATGCTTGCTTCAGGTGTCTAAAAGTATTTTTCATGGTAGTTCAGTAAAGGTTGAAGTAGTGACTGCAGTAAGCGCTGTGGTGGAAATAGTTGTATTGTTGGGTTAGTATCCAGAGCACAACAACAATGTGTGCTGATTGAACCAAACTAAATAGTTGGAGGATGCGGAAATCAATCCCAATACCTCTAGGATGCTAAACGAGCGCTCTATACCATTTGAGATAATCCTGTGCCTCCAACAAGAAGTATGAAATCTCAATGACCGCACAGTTAAATCCTCATCCATAAGAAAGATACTTTTTTTAAGTATGCTTGCTTCAGCTGTCTAAAAGTATTTTTCATGGTAGTTCAGTAAAGGTTGAAGTAGTGACTGCAGTAAGCCCTGTGGTGGAAATAGTTGTATTGTTGGGTTAGTATCCAGAGCTACAACAACAATGTGTGCTGATTGAACCAAACTAAATAGTTGGAGGATGCGGAAATCAATCCCAATACCTCTAGGATGCTAAACGAGCGCTCTATACCATTTGAGATAATCCCCCCTGTGCCTCCAACAAGAAGTATGACATCTCAATGACCGCACTGCCAAATCCTCGTCCATAAGAAAGGATACTTTTTTTAAAGTTTGCTTGCTTCAGCTGTCTAAAAGTATTTTTCATGGTAGTTCAGTAAAGGTTGAAGTAGTGACTGAAGTAAGCCCCGTGGTGGAAATAGTTGTATTGTTGGGTTAGTATCCAGAGCTACAACAACAATGTGTGCTGATTGAACTAAACTAAATAGTTGGAGGATGCGGGCATCGATCCCGCTACCTCTCGCATGCTTGCGAGCCTACCATTTGAGCTAATCCTGTGCCTCCAACAAGAAGTAGGAAATCTCAATGACAGCACTGCCAAATCCCTCGTCCATAAGTAGGGGTACTTTTTTTAAAGTATGCTTGCTTCAGGAGTCTAAAAGTATTTTTCATGGTAGAAGTTCAGTAAAGGTTGAAGTAGTGACTGCAGTAAGCGCTGTGGTGGAAATAGTTGTATTGTTGGGTTAGTATCCAGAGCTACAACAACAATGTGTGCTGATTGAACCAAACGAAATAGTTGAGGATGCGGAAATCAATCCCAATACCTCTAGGATGCTAAACGAGCTTCATACCATTTGAGATAATCCCCTGTGCCTCCAACAAGAAGTATGAAATCTCAATGACCGCACTGCCAAATCCTCGTCCATGGGAAAGGATACTTTTTTAAAGTTTGCTTGCTTCAGCTGTCTAAAAGTATTTTTCATGGTAGTTCAGTAAAGGTTGAAGTAGTGACTGCAGTAAGCCCTGTGGTGGAAATAGTTGTATTGTTGGGTTAGTATCCAGAGCTACAACAACAATGTGTGCTGATTGAACCAAACTAAATAGTTGAGGATGCGGAAATCAATCCCAATACCTCTAGGATGCTAAACGAGCGCTCTATACCATTTGAGATAATCCCCCTGTGCCTCCAACAAGAAGTATGACATCTCAATGACCGCACTGCCAACCTCGTCCATAAGAAAGGATACTTTTTTAAAGTTTGCTTGCTTCAGCTGTCTAAAAGTATTTTTTCATGGTAGTTCAGTAAAGGTTGAAGTAGTGACTGCAGTAAGCCCTGTGGTGGAAATAGTTGTATTGTTGGGTTAGTATCCAGAGCTACAACAACAATGTGTGCTGATTGAACCAAACTAAATAGTTGGAGGATGCGGAAATCAATCCCAATACCTCTAGATGCTAAACGAGCGCCTATACCATTTGAGATAATCCCTGTGCCTCCAACAAGAAGTATGACATCTCAATGACCGCACTGCCAAATCCCTCGTCCATAAGAAAGGATACTTTTTTTAAAGTTTGCTTGCTTCAGCTGTCTAAAAGTATTTTTTCATGGTAGTTCAGTAAAGGTTGAAGTAGTGACTGAAGTAAGCCCTGTGGTGGAATAGTTGTATTGTTGGGTTAGTATCCAGAGCTACAAAACAATGTGTGCTGATTGAACTAACTAAATAGTTGGAGGATGCGGGCATCGATCCCGCTACCTCTCGCATGCTAAGCGAGCTCTACCATTTGAGCTAATCCCCCTGTGCCTCCAACAAGAAGTAGGAAATCTCAATGACAGCACTGCCAAATCCTCGTCCATAAGTAGGGGTACTTTTTTAAAGTATGCTTGCTTCAGGTGTCTAAAAGTATTTTTCATGGTAGTTCAGTAAAGGTTGAAGTAGTGACTGCAGTAAGCGCTGTGGTGGAAATAGTTGTATTGTTGGGTTAGTATCCAGAGCTACAACAACAATGTGTGCTGATTGAACCAAACTAAATAGTTGGAGGATGTGGAAATCAATCCTAATACCTCTCGCATGCTAAGTAAGCGCCTACCATTTGAGCTAATCCTGTGCCTCTAACAAGAAGTAGGAAATCTCAATGACCGTACTGCCAAATCCTTCGTCCATAAGAAGGGATACTTTTTAAAAAGTATGCTTGCTTCAGCTGTCTAAAATTAATTTTCATGGTAGTTCAGTAAAGGTTGAAATAGTGACTGCAGTAAGCCCTGTGGTGGAAAAGTTGTATTGTTGGGTTAGTATCCAGAGCTACAACAACAATGTGTGCTGATTGAACCAAACTAAATAGTTGGAGGATGCGGAAATCAATCCCAATACCTCTAGGATGCTAAACGAGCGCTTCTATACCATTTGAGATAATCCCTGTGCCTCCAACAAGAAGTATGACATCTCAATGACCGCACTGCCAAATCACTGTCCATAAGAAAGGATACTTTTTTTAAAGTTTGCTTGCTTCAGCTGTCTAAAAGTATTTTTCATGGTAGTTCAGTAAAGGTTGAAGTAGTGACTGAAGTAAGCCCCGTGGTGGAAATAGTTGTATTGTTGGGTTAGTATCCAGAGCTACAACAACAATGTGTGCTGATTGAACTAAACTAAATAGTTGGAGGATGCGGCATCGATCCCGCCTCTCGCATGCTAAGCGAGCGCTCTACCATTTGAGCTAATCCCCCTGTGCCTCCAACAAGAAGTAGGAAATCTCCAATGACAGCACTGCCAAATCCTCGTCCATAAGTAGGGGTACTTTTTTTAAAGTATGCTTGCTTCAGGTGTCTAAAAGTATTTTTCATGGTAGTTCAGTAAAGGTTGAAGTAGTGACTGCAGTAAGCGCTGTGGTGGAAATAGTTGTATTGTTGGGTTAGTATCCAGAGCTACAACAATGTGTGCTGATTGAACCAAACTAAATAGTTGAGGATGCGGGAATCGATCCCAATACCTCTAGGATGCTAAGCGAGCACTCTATACCATTTGAGATAATCCCCCTGTGCCTCCAACAAGAAGTATGAAATCTCAATGACCGCACTGCCAAATCCTCGTCCATAAGAAAGGATACTTTTTTTAAAGTTTGTTGCTTCAGGTGTCTAAAAGTATTTTTCATGGTAGTTCAGTAAAGGTTGAAGTAGTGACTGAAGTAAGCCCAGTGTTGAAATAGTTGTATTGTTGGGTTAGTATCCAAAAAGCTACAACAACAATGTGCTGATTGAACCAAAACTAAATAGTTGGAGGATACGGAAATCAATCCCAATACCTCTTAGGATGCTAACGAGCGCTCTATACCATTTGAGATAATCCCCTGTGCCTCCAACAAGAAGTATGAAATCTCAATGACCGCACTGCCAAATCCCTCGTCCATAAGAAAGATAATTTTTTTTTTAAGTGCTTGCTTCAGCTGTAAAAGTATTTTTCATGGTAGTTCAGTAAAGGTCGATCCCACTACCTCTCGCATGCTAAGCAAGCGCTCTACCATTTGAGCTAACTCTGTGCCTCCAACAAGAAGTAGGAAATCAATAACAGCACTGCCAAATCCCTCGTCCATAAGAAAGATACTTTTTTTTTTAAGTATGCTTGCTTCAGCTGTCTAAAAGTATTCTTCATGGTAGTTCATGGTTGAAGTAGTGACTGCAGTAAGCCCCGTGGTGGAAATAGTTGTATTGTTGGGTTAGTATCCAGAGCTACAACAACAATGTGTGCTGATTGAACTAAACTAAATAGTTGGAGGATGCGGGCATCGATCCCGCTACCTCTCGCATGCTAAGCGAGCGCTCACCACTTGAGCTAATCCCCCCTGTGCCTCTAACAAGAAGTAGGGAAATCTCAATGACCGTACTGCCAAATCCTTCGTCCATAAGAAGGGATACTTTTTAAAAAGTATGCTTGCTTCAGCTGTCTAAAAATTAATTTTCATGGTAGTTCAGTAAAGGTTGAAATAGTGACTGCAGTAAGCCCAGTGGTGGAAATAGTTGTATTGTTGGGTTAGTGAGTTATGGGTGTATGATAGCAGAAAAAAACTGCGAGTCTGGAGTTCCCTGCTGGCTGTCTGTGGAATAACATTAGGATCAGTTGATCGTGGAGAAAAGCGAAACATGGTCACTGTTTTCCTGTCTTTTGTCGTGCTTATGCTCACTGCGTCTCAGTGGATCGCTCCAAGGCCTTTCTACTGTAAGCAGAGGAGAGGACAGCCTTCCAGTAGAATAAATAAGAGTCACAGCTCCCAACATTTACTAACAAATGAACAGCTACCAAATCAAAGATCTGTCTCATAAACTACACATGTGCCTACATGTGATAACCAAAGGGGATTTTTGCATTACCCCAAGCGACCACATAATTTGTCCCTTTAATTTAAGTAATAATTCGGTGGTTTGTGATTTCTCAATTCCAGTGTGTTTCTGCTTGCCACAACAAAGTCAAAAGAGAGAATGAACTGGCACACAGACTAAGATATTAGGACCTGTTTAGTAGCAAAAAGAAAGCTGTCCATCATATCGCAAAGCCATTGTGACAAGTGCTCCTCCTCCCCTGTAGGATAAATAATAATTATTATGATTTATTCTGTATAGCACTTTTCATTACACACAGAATCTCAAAGTAGCTTAAAACTCAAATAAACTCAAGGTGATCTGGTACATACTTGGCCGATGGCTTCCAAAGCTTCAGATGATAATAATAAGATGGAGTGATGGAGTCTGTAGTTAGAGAGGAGTTGAGGCAGTAAGGCAGTTCACTTCAGATACTTAGTTTTGCACTTGTATGTGCTAGAGAACTCTGCTACATACCAATTATTTTCAATATGTATAAATATAGAGATATAAATATATTTATGACTCCTGCTCTTTTTGTTTTACCTTTTAATAAAGCACTTAAATGGGGATCCTCTTAATGGTTCATGAGTAATTTGGTATTGTTCAGCATGTTTAACGTTACCTGCCTAAGTACCTTAGATCGCAAGCCCATAATTAATCAATAGGGCTGACATTAGTTACTAGTACTGTTAACTAGCCAGATAGCCACAAAGCATTGTTAGCTAGCTAATGTAACCATGAAGAATTGACATCTATCTTACGTATTATTCGTTTTAGGTCATTTTTGTCCTGTTTAGCTATCTGGCTAGCTAAATTGTTACATTTACATTACATTTAAGTCATTTAGCAGACGCTCTTATCCAGAGCGACTTACAAATTGTTACGATTCGCATATCTAGCTGATAATTGTGAAGTCAAACGTTTGCTTTGTGTATATCTTGATTCGTCTATTGTTGCCATTGTCCTGGCTGGAAGGAGGTTCAGTGAATGGGGTGGTGAAGCGTGAGGTAATACAGTAGGGAGAGTGCGAGTGCGTCTTAAATGTATTGCTTTATGCATTCTCCTCACTCGCGTCCACACAAAAACGTACTCAAGACAACGGAGTGGAGAATTACAATCGAGCATGAGTGCGGAGCATAGCAGTATGTTTGGAAAAACACCCCTAGAGTTTGAGAGCTACAAGCCCCCACTCACCCAGTAATTTTTGGAACTGTCCCTAAATTATCCTATTAAAACACTACATGGGAAATACGTCATGAACTCACAACAATTCAAAGTGCAGAGTATAAAACATTACTTTGCCTCATATATTATTAACGGCTAGGATAGCGTCGTCTACTGGTAGGTCTATTTTTGAATCAATATTTAAACTCGCCACCACACTCTACCTTCCACTGGTGTTTCCCAAATTCAGTCCTCAGGTTGCCCCAGCAACACACATTCACATTTTAGAGCCAGACAAGCACACTTGATTCAATTTGTTAACTAATCCTTCGATTAGTTAAATCAATCCAGAGCTACAACAACGTGTGCTGATTGAACTAAACTAAATAGTTGGAGGATGCGGGCATCGATCCCGCCACTGCATGCTAAGCGAGCGCTCTACCATTTGAGCTAATCCCCCTGTGCCTCCAACAAGAAGTAGGAAATCTCAATGACAGCACTGCCAAACTCGTCCATAAGTAGGGGTACTTTTTTTAAAGTATGCTTGCTTCAGGTGTCTAAAAGTATTTTTCATGGTAGTTCAGTAAAGGTTGAAGTAGTGACTGCAGTAAGCGCTGTGGTGGAAATATTGTATTGTTGGGTTAGTATCCAGAGCTACAACAACAATGTGTGCTGATTGAACTAAACTAAATAGTTTGAGGATGCGGGCATCGATCCCGCTACCTCTCGCATGCTAAGCAAGCGCTCTACCATTTGAGATAATCCCCTGTGCCTCCAACAAGAAGTATGAAATCTCAATGACCGCACTGCCAAATCCCTCGTCCATAAGAAAGGATACTTTTTTTAAAGTATGCTTGCTTCAGCTGTCTAAAAGTATTTTTCATGGTAGTTCAGTAAAGGTTGAAGTAGTGACTGCAGTAAGCCCAGTGTTGGAAATAGTTGTATTGTTGGGTTAGTATCCAAAGCTACAACAACAATGTGTGCTGATTGAACCAAACTAAATAGTTGGAGGATGCGGAAATCGATCCCAATACCTCTACGATGCTAAGCGAGCGCTCTATACCATTTGAGATAATCCCCCTGTGCCTCCAACAAGAAGTATGAAATTTCAATGACCGCACTGCCAAATCCCTCGTCCATAAGAAAGGATACTTTTTTTTAAGTATGCTTGCTTCAGCTGTCTAAAAGTATTTTTCATGGTAGTTCAGTAAAGGTTGAAGTAGTGACTGCAGTAAGCCCTGTGGTGGAAATAGTTGTATTGTTGGGTTAGTATCCAGAGCTACAACAACAATGTGTGCTGATTGAACCAAACTAAATAGTTGGAGGATGCGGAAATCAATCCCAATACCTCTAGGATGCTAAACGAGCGCTCTATACCATTTGAGATAATCCCCCTGTGCCTCCAACAAGAAGTATGACATCTCAATGACCGC
>NW_025746516.1:0-17500 GCF_021184085.1 Oncorhynchus gorbuscha
GTCGTTGACTAAGACAGTGTGCCAGTGGGTTGTTGACTAAGACAGTGTGCCAGTGGGTGGGTCGTTGACTAAGACAGTGTGCCACTAAGTGGCCAGTGGTTGTTGACTAAGACAGTGTGCCAGTGGGTCGTTGACTAAGACAGTGTGCCGTTGTAGACAGTGTGCCAGTGGGTTGTTGACTAAGACAGTGTGCCAGTGGGTCGTTGACTAAGACAGTGTGCCAGTGGGTCGTTGACTAAGACAGTGTGCCAGTGGGTTGTTGACTAAGACAGTGTGCCAGTGGGTCGTTGACTAAGACAGTGTGCCAGTGGTCGTGTAAGACAGTGTGCCAGTGGGTTGTTGACTAAGACAGTGTGCCAGTGGGTCGTTGACTAAGACAGTGTGCCAGTGGGTTGTTGACTAAGACAGTGTGCCAGTGGGTTGTTGACTAAGACAGTGTGCCAGTGGGTCGTTGACTAAGACAGTGTGCCGTTGACTAAGACAGTGTGCCAGTGGGTCGTTGACTAAGACAGTGTGCCAGTGGGTCGTTGACTAAGTGTGCCAGTGTGCCAGTGTGCCAGTGGGTCGTTGACTAAGACAGTGTGCCAGTGGGTCGTTGACTAAGACAGTGTGCCAGTGGGTCGTTGACTAAGACAGTGTGCCGTTGACTAAGACAGTGTGCCAGTGGGTTGTTGACTAAGACAGTGTGCCAGTGGGTCGTTGACTAAGACAGTGTGCCAGTGGGTCGTTGACTAAGACAGTGTGCCAGTGGGTCGTTGACTAAGACAGTGTGCCAGTGGGTCGTTGACTAAGACAGTGTGCCAGTGGGTCGTTGACTAAGACAGTGTGCCAGTGGGTCGTTGACTAAGACAGTGTGCCAGTGGGTCGTTGACTAAGACAGTGTGCCGTTGACTAAGACAGTGTGCCAGTGGGTTGTTGACTAAGACAGTGTGCCAGTGGTAAGACAGTGTGCCAGTGGGTTGTTGACTAAGACAGTGTGCCAGTGGGTCGTTGACTAAGACAGTGTGCCAGTGGGTCGTTGACTAAGACAGTGTGCCAGTGGGTCGTTGACAAAGACAGTGTGCCAGTGGGTCGTTGACTAAGACAGTGTGCCAGTGGGTCGTTGACTAAGACAGTGTGCCAGTGGGTCGTTGACTAAGACAGTGTGCCAGTGGGTCGTTGACAAAGACAGTGTGCCAGTGGGTCGTTGACTAAGACAGTGTGCCAGTGGGTGGTTGACTAAGACAGTGTGCCAGTGGGGTCGTTGACTAAGACAGTGTGCCAGTGGGTCGTTGACTAAGACAGTGTGCCAGTGGGTCGTTGACTAAAGACAGTGTGCCAGTGGGTCGTTGACTAAGACAGTGTGCCAGTGGGTCGTTGACTAAGACAGTGTGCCAGTGGGTCGTTGACTAAGACAGTGTGCCAGTGGGTCGTTGACTAAGACAGTGTGCCAGTGGGTCGTTGACTAAGACAGTGTGCCAGTGGGTCGTTGACTAAGACAGTGTGCCAGTGGGTCGTTGACTAAGACAGTGTGCCAGTGGGTCGTTGACTAAGACAGTGTGCCAGTGGGTCGTTGACTAAGACAGTGTGCCAGTGGGTCGTTGACTAAGACAGTGTGCCAGTGGGTCGTTGACTAAGACAGTGTGCCAGTGGGTCGTTGACTAAGACAGTGTGCCAGTGGGTCGTTGACTAAGACAGTGTGCCAGTGGGTCGTTGACTAAGACAGTGTGCCAGTGGGTCGTTGACTAAGACAGTGTGCCAGTGGGTTGTTGACTAAGACAGTGTGCCAGTGGGTCGTTGACTAAGACAGTGTGCCAGTGGGCAAGACAGTGTGCCAGTGGGTTGTTGACTAAGACAGTGTGCCAGTGGGTTGTTGACTAAGACAGTGTGCCAGTGGGTCGTTGACTAAGACAGTGTGCCAGTGGGTCGTTGACTAAGACAGTGTGCCAGTGGGTCGTTGACTAAGACAGTGTGCCAGTGGGTTGTTGACTAAGACAGTGTGCCAGTGGGTCGTTGACTAAGACAGTGTGCCAGTGGGTCGTTGACTAAGACAGTGTGCCAGTGGGTCTAAGACAGTTGACAAAGACAGTGTGCCAGTGGGTCGTTGACTAAGACAGTGTGCCAGTGGGTCTAAGACAGTGTGCCAGTGGGTCGTTGACTAAGACAGTGTGCCAGTGGGTCGTTGACTAAGACAGTGTGCCAGTGGGTCGTTGACTGTGCCAAGACAGTGTGCCAGTGGGTCGTTGACTAAGACAGTGTGCCAGTGGGTCGTTGACTAAGACAGTGTGCCAGTGGGTCGTTGACTAAGACAGTGTGCCAGTGGGTCGTTGACTAAGACAGTGTGCCAGTGGGTCGTTGACTAAGACAGTGTGCCAGTGGGTCGTTGACTAAGACAGTGTGCCAGTGTGCCAGTGGGCCAGTGGGTCGTTGACTAAGACAGTGTGCCAGTGGGTCGGACTAAGACAGTGTGCCAGTGGGTGTTGACTAAGACAGTGTGCCAGTGGGTCGTTGACTAAGACAGTGTGCCAGTGGGTCGTTGACTAAGACAGTGTGCCAGTGGGTCGTTGACTAAGACAGTGTGCCAGTGGGTCGTTGACTAAGACAGTGTGCCAGTGGGTCGTTGACTAAGACAGTGTGCCAGTGGGTCGTTGACTAAGACAGTGTGCCAGTGGTGTTGACAAGACAGTGTGCCAGTGGGTTGGTTGACTAAGACAGTGTGCCAGTGGGTCGTTGACTAAGACAGTGTGCCAGTGGGTCGTTGACTAAGACAGTGTGCCAGTGGGTCGTTGACTAAGACAGTGTGCCAGTGGGTCGTTGACTAAGACAGTGTGCCAGTGGGTCGTTGACTAAGACAGTGTGCCAGTGGGTCGTTGACTAAGACAGTGTGCCAGTGGGTCGTTGACTAAGACAGTGTGCCAGTGGGTCGTTGACTAAGACAGTGTGCCAGTGGGTCGTTGACTAAGACAGTGTGCCAGTGGGTGGGCGTTGACTAAGACAGTGTGCCAGTGGGTCGTTGACTAAGACAGTGTGCCAGTGGGTCTACTAGACAGTGTGCCAGTGGGTCGTTGACTAAGACAGTGTGCCAGTGGGTCGTTGACTAAGACAGTGTGCCAGTGGGTCGTTGACTAAGACAGTGTGCCAGTGGGTCGTTGACTAAGACAGTGTGCCAGTGGGTCGTTGACTAAGACAGTGTGCCAGTGGGTCGTTGACTAAGACAGTGTGCCAGTGGGTCGTTGACTAAGACAGTGTGCCAGTGGGTCGTTGACTAAGACAGTGTGCCAGTGGGTCGTTGACTAAGACAGTGTGCCAGTGGGTCGTTGACTAAGACAGTGTGCCAGTGGGCCGTTGACTAAGACAGTGTGCCAGTGGGTCGACAGTTGACCAGTGGGTAAGACAGTGTGCCAGTGGGTCGTTGACTAAGACAGTGTGCCAGTGGGTCGTTGACTAAGACAGTGTGCCAGTGGGTCGTTGACTAAGACAGTGTGCCAGTGGGTCGTTGACTAAGACAGTGTGCCAGTGGGTCGTTGACTAAGACAGTGTGCCAGTGGGACTAAGACAGTGTGCCAGTGGGTCGTTGACTAAGACAGTGTGCCAGTGGGTCGTTGACTAAGACAGTGTGCCAGTGGGTGACTAAGACAGTGTGCCAGTGGGTCGTTGACTAAGACAGTGTGCCAGTGGGTCGTTGACTAAGACAGTGGGTCGTTGACTAAGACAGTGTGCCAGTGGGTCGTTGACTAAGACAGTGTGCCAGACAGTGGGTGGGTCGTTGACTAAGACAGTGTGCCAGTGGGTCGTTGACTAAGACAGTGTGCCAGTGGGTCGTTGACTAAGACAGTGTGCCAGTGGGTCGTTGACTAAGACAGTGTGCCAGTGGGTCGTTGACTAAGTTGACTAAGACAGTGTGCCAGTGGGTCGTTGACTAAGACAGTGTGCCAGTGGGTCGTTGACTAAGACAGTGTGCCAGTGGGTCGTTGACTAAGACAGTGTGCCAGTGGGTCGTTGACTAAGACAGTGTGCCAGTGGGTCGTTGACTAAGACAGTGTGCCAGTGGGTCGTTGACTAAGACAGTGTGCCAGTGGGTCGTTGACTAAGACAGTGTGCCAGTGGGTCGTTGACTAAGACAGTGTGCCAGTGGGTCGTTGACTAAGACAGTGTGCCAGTGGGTCGTTGAGTTGACTAAGACAGTGTGCCAGTGGGTCGTTGACTAAGACAGTGTGCCAGTGGGTCGTTGACTAAGACAGTGTTGGGTTGTTGACTAAGACAGTGTGCCAGTGGGTCGTTGACTAAGACAGTGTGCCAGTGGGTCGTTGACTAAGACAGTGTGCCAGTGGGTCGTTGACTAAGACAGTGTGCCAGTGGGTCGTTGACTAAGACAGTGTGCCAGTGGGTCGTTGACTAAGACAGTGTGCCAGTGGGTCGTTGACTAAGACAGTGTGCCAGTGGGTCGTTGACTAAGACAGTGTGCCAGTGGGTCGTTGACTAAGACAGTGTGCCAGTGGGTCGTTGACTAAGACAGTGTGCCAGTGGGTCGTTGACTAAGACAGTGTGCCAGTGGGTCGTTGACTAAGACAGTGTGCCGTTGACTAAGACAGTGTGCCAGTGGGTTGTTGACTAAGACAGTGTGCCAGTGGGTCGTTGACTAAGACAGTGTGCCAGTGGGTCGTTGACTAAGACAGTGTGCCAGTGGGTCGTTGACTAAGACAGTGTGCCAGTGTGCCAGTGGGTGGGTTGACTAAGACAGTGTGCCAGTGGGTCGTTGACCAGTGTGCCAGTGGGTTGACTAAGACAGTGTGCCAGTGGGTCGTTGACTAAGACAATGTGCCAGTGGGTCGTTGACTAAGACAGTGTGCCAGTGGGTCGTTGACTAAGACAGTGTGCCAGTGGGTCGTTGACTAAGACAGTGTGCCAGTGGGTCGTTGACTAAGACAGTGTGCCAGTGGGTCGTTGACTAAGACAGTGTGCCAGTGGGTCGTTGACTAAGACAGTGTGCCAGTGGGTCGTTGACTAAGACAGTGTGCCAGTGGGTCGTTGACTAAGACAGTGTGCCAGTGGGTCGTTGACTAAGACAGTGTGCCAGTGGGTCGTTGACTAAGACAGTGTGCCAGTGGGTCGTTGACTAAGACAGTGTGCCAGTGGGTCGTTGACTAAGACAGTGTTGACTAAGACAGTGTGCCAGTGGGTCGTTGACTAAGACAGTGTGTGCCAGTGGGTGGTTGACTAAGACAGTGTGCCAGTGGGTCGTTGACTAAGACAGTGTGCCAGTGGGTCGTTGACTAAGACAGTGTGCCAGTGGGTCGTTGACTAAGACAGTGTGCCAGTGGGTTGTTGACTAAGACAGTGTGCCAGTGGGTCGTTGACTAAGACAGTGTGCCAGTGGGTCGTTGACTAAGACAGTGTGCCAGTGGGTCGTTGACTAAGACAATGTGCCAGTGGGTCGTTGACTAAGACAGTGTGCCAGTGGGTCGTTGACTAAGACAGTGTGCCAGTGGGCCGTTGACTAAGACAATGTGCCAGTGGGTCGTTGACTAAGACAGTGTGCCAGTGGGTCGTTGACTAAGACAGTGTTGCCAGTGGGGGTCGTTGACTAAGACAGTGTGCCAGTGGGTCGTTGACTAAGACAGTGTGCCAGTGGGTCGTTGACTAAGACAGTGTGCCAGTGGGTCGTTGACTAAGACAGTGTGCCAGTGGGTCGTTGACTAAGACAGTGTGCCAGTGGGTCGTTGACTAAGACAGTGTGCCAGTGGGTCGTTGACAAAGACAGTGTGCCAGTGGGTCGTTGACTAAGACAGTGTGTCAGTGGGTTGTTGACTAAGACAGTGTGCCAGTGGGTTGTTGACTAAGACAGTGTGCCAGTGGGTCATTGACAAAGACAGTGTGCCAGTGGGTCGTTGACTAAGACAGTGTGCCAGTGGGTCGTTGACTAAGACAGTGTGCCAGTGGGTCGTTGACTAAGACAGTGTGCCAGTGGGTCATTGACTAACAGGATGTTAATATACAGGATTGTAGTACACAGGATGTTAGTATACAGGATGTTAGTATACAGGATATTAATATACAGGATGTTAGTATACAGGATGTTGGTATACAGGATACAGGATGTTGGTATACAGGATACAGGATGTTAGTATACAGGTATACAGGATGTTAATATACAGGATGTTAGTATACAGGATGTTAGTATACAGGATGTTAGTATACAGGATGTTAATATACAGGATGTTAATATACAGGATGTTAGTATACAGGATGTTAGTATACAGGATGTTAATATACAGGATGTTAGTATACAGGATGTTAATATACAGGATGTTAATATACAGGATGTTAGTATACAGGATGTTAATATGTTGGTATACAGGATGTTAATATGTTAGTATACAGGATGTTAATATGTTGGTATACAGGATGTTAGTATACAGGATGTTAGTATACAGGATGTTAATATACAGGATGTTAGTATACAGGATGTTAGTATACAGGATGTTAGTATACAGGATGTTAGTATACAGGATGTTAGTATACAGGATGTTAATATACAGGATGTTAGTATACAGGATGTAAATATACAGGATATTAATATACAGGATGTTAGTATACAGGATGTTAATATACAGGATGTTAATATACAGGATGTTAATATACAGGATGTTAATATACAGGATGTTAGTATACAGGATGTTAATATACAGGATGTTAGTATACAGGATGTTAATATACAGGATGTTAGTATACAGGGATTCAACATCAAAGCAAGCCATAAGAGTCTCCCCATTGATATTTTGCATTGTCTTGAGGGTGTTAATCACGTCCGTATAATCGTGTACATATGCAGAGGGTGACAACACACTGGGTTTTAGAAAGATATCTCTACAAAAGCAGGAATATTTTCAGTTAATGAGCCAAATGGAGGCCACGATAGGTCTCCCTGTTGGCTTATCCAATCATTGGTGGATTTTTGGTAAGGCATGAATAACGCTCCTGATTGGATTGTCAACTTTCATGAACTTCTATTATTTGAGCATTATGTCTCCACTTTCAACAAGAGATTTCAGCTTGTATTGAATCTCATCTTTGAACAGTGGTGTGTGTGTGTGGGGGGGGGGGGGGGGGGGTCACGTGACAGTTCCTGATAGGAAGCGGTGTTGTTCAGTTGTTTCCCGGCTCTCATTCACATAATCATCGCTGTTACCAGCACCACAGGCCTTATCACCGTTACGCACTGTCAGAGTGGAGTCCATGCTCGTCTCTGTTCTTTAGGGAGATTATTGTAGACTCTGTATTCTCCTCTCTCATTCAGAATCTGGGACACATCTTTTTCCACCAGTATGTGTCCAGGGAAGGATTTCTGTATCTAAGTGGAACAAAATGTGGGTTTGGATCCCAATAGGGGTATTCGTTCTGTGGGAAATGCCATTCTCTACTGTATCACCCAGAGCCTGAACACTCGTCTTACCCATACTTGACAGATCCACATTCTCTATTGTATCACCCATAGCCTGAATACTCGTCTTACCCATAGTTGACAGATCCACATTCTCTACTGTATCACCCATAGCCTGAACACTCGTCTTACCCATAGTTGACAGATCCACATTCTCTACTGTATCACCCATAGCCTGAATACTCGTCTTACCCATAGTTGACAGATCCACATTCTCTATTGTATCACCCATAGCCTGAATACTCGTCTTACCCATAGTTGACAGATCCACATTCTCTACTGTATCACCCATAGCCTGAACACTCGTCTTACCCATACTTGACAGATCCACATTCTCTACTGTATCACCCAGAGCCTGAACACTCGTCTTACCCATAGTTGACAGATCCACATTCTCTACTGTATCACCCATAGCCTGAACACTCGTCTTACCCATAGTTGACAGATCCACATTCTCTATTGTATCACCCATAGCCTGAACACTCGTCTTACCCATAGTTGACAGATCCACATTCTCTACTGTATCACCCATAGCCTGAACACTCGTCTTACCCATACTTGACAGATCCACATTCTCTATTGTATCACCCATAGCCTGAACACTCGTCTTACCCATTGTAGAAAAGGCCCATGGAGTTGGTGGAATACTCCTTTAATTAATTGCCATTTACTCAGCTGGGCCAGGGGCGCTTTAATTAGGTCAGGTGGAAATGTCCTACAGATCTCAACTCTATAAAAGGAGGAAATTGCCATCGCCTGATCTCGCTGCTTTCTCTTCCCTAAATCCATCTGATCCAGAAGTTCTGTGCGTCCATGAATCCACGTAAGTCCACCGACTCTTACCTTTCATCTGAATGATCTGTGGTGATCGGGAGAGTGGGCCATTCAGTTATTGTTTATAGTTATCACCGCGGAGCGCGGCTTGGAGCGCACGCTTCAAACATATTGTGTAATGTGAATTGTTAATAATGACTGCTATGATTTGATCTTTGATTATGAATTTGATTGTATACATGTTATTTGTTTCCTTTGTGATGCAGCACAGACTACCAGTAAATATACCACTTTATGGTTAAAGGAATTCCTGCCTCAGTCTCATACATTCCTCTGTCACCTGACACGTGACCACCTGTTCACCTTCACTGTCAGTCATCCTACCTGTCCAGCAACCCACACAGATTCCACTAATCTTTCAATGGTCCTTTGAGCCGGATGATGACTGAACCAAAGACAGGTGAAAAGGAAATGGAGGCGGAGAGGGAAGAATTGTCTCCACTGGAAGGAAGAAGAGAGGAGGAGAGAGCAGCTGAGGGAAAGGTCTTGGAACAAAGGAAATATCCAGGAGCTAAGCCTAAAGCAACAAAGGCTTCATCCTCAACTACCAGGAGCACCAGAAGAACCAGGCAAGCACCTGGTTATCTTAAGGACTATGTGGTCGAGGTTCCGACATCAAAGGGCAAGCCCACCAGAGCTCAAAGAGTTGATGGATCAACTATATGTTTCAGCCATCAACCATCCCCTCTGAGCCAAGGACCGGAAACTGCTTTGGAGCAGGAAAGTGGTCTACGTGAGGAACCTATGGAAGAGGTAACTCCCACTGCACAGGTCGACCAGCTTCCAGAGGCAGGCTCCGCTCACCCCTTAACTAATGGGAAATCGTCGAAGCACTCTAGACGGAGTGGGAGTTCGACCAGTGGATACCCCTTTGGAAGTGGCCATGGCAGCCGCCATTCACTAGCCCTCAGCAATTCACAGAACGCTGTCCTACAAGAGAGGATGAAACTATTAGCTTTGGAGGAGATTGAGCGTCAGATTGAGGAGGAACAACAGGCTGACGAACGATGTCACCAATTGGATGTGCAGGCCCGTAGAGCTCTACAGGAAAGGGAATTCATTGCCAAGGACCTGGCACAGCAGCGACGGCACCGTCAAGCCAGAAGGGAATTAGAGGAGGCACGGATGGTCTCATCCTTCCTGGAGAGGAACGAACAGGGAGTTGACCTGACCACCCCTCCACATGGACCTGAACTGTCTGCCTTTCTTTCCCAATCTGCCCCTCTGGTACAGCATGGCACACAGTCCTCGGAGGCTCCGGGGTCAACAGCCAACACGGAGCACGGGAGACGGGCCGCTCCGCCAACGCCCTCTATGCCAGTGACACAAGTTAGCATTCCTCCATCTGGACAAAGCATCACTCCTTCGCCTTTCCGCCAATTACCAACCAAGGCAAATCGTTCCTTTCATCCAGGGCCAGGCCAGTCCTCAAACAACAGGTCGGAGGGCTCTCGCCCAATTCCGGCTGCCACAAATGGTGGGTCTGGGACAGTAGGTGACCGGCCCAATGAGGCCACAGTGGGCTCATCAGAAGTCCCGGGTTTATCCTTCACGCAACCAGAAGAGGGAGCCAACATTATGAAACTTCTAGTAGCCTCAGCCTATGGAATTCCCAGACCCAAACTGCCATACTTTGAAAATGGAAAGGAGAGTGAATTTGTCCTTTTGGAAATGGCATTGGAGAGTCTACTGGGTATTCACAGTCATCTGTCAGAACGCTACAAATACCAAGTACTAATGGATCATTTGCGGTTTCCAAGTGCATACAGGCTGGCCCAATCCTTTATGCATTCCGCAACACCATACACGACAGCTCTCCAGGCCCTGAAGGCAAGATATGGTGAGCCACGTCAGCTAGTCCAGAATGAACTAAACAACATCCTGAACACGTCTCCAATTAAAATGGGAGACCATGCTGCCTTCTAAGAATTCTCCCTGGCTGTCCAATCCCTGACCTCTATGCTCCAATCCGTTGAAGGAGAAGACGGGAACGAGCTAAAATGTGGCTCCCACGTGGACAGGCTTCTTAGCAAACTTCCAGTGTACCTCAGAGACAGTTTCATTGAACATTGTTTGAATAAGGGCATCCTGAAAGAGGGCTCGAGAAGCACCTATGCTCTCAGAGACCTGGCCACATGGTTGGAGGTGAAGGCAAAGGCGAAGAGCATCGCTCACCAGGCCACAATCTCCGCCATAGCCACAGGGGGAAGGAAGGAGTTTGAACGCCAGCAGGGACAGAACAGGCCAAATCCCACTACCATGTACTTAAATAGTGAGGCCGGGGAGGAACCCGGGAAGAAGACCCCTCTCAAGAGCAAGAACATCAAATTCCAGCCTTACTGCCCATATTGCAATAGTAAGGGGCACTTCCTTGGCTCATGCCCCAGAGTAAAAAAGCTCACTCAAACTCAATTGAAGGCCTGGATCACTTCAGGCGAGCGATGCTACAAGTGTGCCCGTAGCCATAAGGTGGAGACCTGCACATTGAGGAAACCCTGCAACCGCTGTAAAGAAATCCATCTCACCGTGTTGCATGATCTATTTCCCCAAGCAAAGAAGGAGCAGAGTATGCTCATGGTAGGAGCTGCAAAGGAGCTGTATCTCGACCAGCAGAACCGATCTCCAAGGGTCATGTTGAAGGTGGTCAAGGTCACTCTGCAAAGTGAAGGGAGAAGCATTGATACATTCGCCGTTCTAGATGATGGGTCAGAAAGAACAATCATTCTCACAGCGGCCACCCGTCAGCTTAACCTGGAAGGGACCCCCGAGACCCTTAATCTCAGAACGGTGCGACATGATGTTATCCAAATGAAAGGCTCTGCTGTAACCTTTAGCATTTCACCTTCAGGAAACAGGGACGTGGCCTATAACATCACCAATGCCTTCACGACAGATGGCTTGAATCTCGCAGAGCACTCCTGCCCGGTAAGTGTTCTACAGAAACAATATCCTCATCTACGAGGATTGCCTCTTCCTAACCTGGCCAGAGTAGCACCACTTATCCTGATTGGGTCAGACCACCCACATCTCGTCACCCCGACTGAGCCTATACGAGCTGGACCAGAAGGAGGACCCATTGCTGTCCATACATCCTTGGGTTGGGCTGTGCAAGGTCCATCCCATCTACTTCTCTCCACCCAAGCTGTACAGTCACAGCAAGTCCTCTTCACCAGAAGCAATCCAGATGCAGCCACTGACCTCCTTCGGAATGTTGAGATGCTATGGAAGATGGACACCTTCTCCAACCGGAAGCTACAGGAGGTCACTCGCTCGAAAAATGACTCCTATGCATTAGACCTCCTGGAGAAGAGCACCACCACCACTGAAATGGATGGAGTTCGCAGGTATGCAACCCCACTGCTACGGGTGCCCAACCATCCTCCTCTGGCAACCACGACACGGGCTGTACTCCCACTACTGCGTGGAACAGAGCGACGCCTGGTGAAGAATCCTGAGCTTGCAGAAGTTCATAACCGAGAGATTCATAACCTTGTGAAGGCAGGCTACGTCACTGAAGTGACAGCTCATGAAGAGGGAAACGCACTCCGTGAATCCTGGTATCTCCCTCACCATGTTATCCAGCAACATGGTGGGAAGTATAGACTTGTCTTCAACTGTTCATTCCAAGCAGCTGGTCAAAGCCTGAATGACTGTCTACTCCCCGGACCAACCTTAGGTCCTTCCTTGCTCGGTGTCCTTCTCCGGTTCCGGCAGCACTCTACAGCCATCAGTGGAGACATCAAAGCCATGTTTCATCAGATTCGTTTACTGCCTTCCGACACCACACTGCTCCGGTTCATATGGCGAAATATGGAACGAGATGCAGAGCCCACAATCTATGAATGGCAGGTACTCCCATTCGGCACCACCTGCAGTCCTTGCTGTGCCATATACGCTCTGCAGAGACACGCACGGGAGCATCCAGACAGTGACCCAGAAGTATTGGATTCAGTGGAAAATGCCTTCTATGTGGATAACTGCTTACAAAGCATCCCATCCACGGCTGAAGCGAAATCACTCCTTGATAAAGTGCGGAATCTCCTGTCCAAAGGGGGATTTGAGGTCCGACAGTGGGCTAGTAACAGAGCGGAGGTTATCCAGCACCTCCCGCCACAAGCTAGGTCCAGTAGCAGTGAACTATGGCTAACGCAGTCTGGTGCTAACCCAGAAGAGCCCACTCTAGGACTGAGGTGGAGCTGCCTACCGGATACCCTGGGGTATAAGCACCGCTCATCCCAGAGTACCGAAACCCCCACTCTGCGCACCATCTATCGGACCCTGGCCAGTCAATACGATCCCCTTGGGTATATCCTGCCATATACAACACGGGCCAAAGTCTTAGTCCAGGAACTGTGGCAGACCAAGAGGGACTGGGATGAACCAATCCACCCAGCTGACCTAGTGGAACGATGGATCTGTTGGGAAACTGAGTTAACGGAGCTCTCTGATGTCCAAATGCCAAGATGTTATGTACCATCCTGTGTTGACCAACTGGGATCATGCCTGGAACTGCATGTGTTCTGTGACGCTTCGGAGCGAGCTTATGGGGCGGTTTCCTATCTTAGAGTGGAGGATAAGGCAGGCCACACCCATGTCTCCTTTGTCATGGCCAGGTCCAGGGTCGCACCCAAGAAGCAGTTGTCAATGCCTAGGCTGGAACTCAGTGCTGCCCTTTCCGGAGCCCAGTTGGCCTCTACCTTGCGAGCCGAGCTCACCTTGCCAATCCAAAGGATCATCTACTGGAGTGATTCGACCACTGTATTGACATGGCTCAAGTCGGAGTCCTGCAGGTATAAGGTGTTTGTCGGGACTCTCATTGCGGAAATCCAAGACCTAACAGAAGTCCAGGACTGGAGGTATGTTGATAGTATAAACAATCCTGCTGATGACATTACTAGAGGTAAAACCCTTAAGGAATTGGCTAAACCCCATCGCTGGAGCTTGGGACCACCATTCTTGTCCCAACCAGAGAACGAGTGGCCGACAGCCCCCAGGCGTGCGGCCCCTCCGCGACCGACTGAAGCTCATGAGTTAAGGAAGTCTGCCCAATGCTACAGCATTTCTACGGAACCAACAACAGCTCTCCCTGACCTAACACAATCCCAAACACTGCCGGATCTGATCACAGCCACAAACCAGACCTCAGATGGGGTGGCTTCTATACCTACCTCCCTCGCGGCAGAGACACTACTCCTCCAGCAAGCACAAGCAGTTAGCTTCCCTGAGGAGTTAAAAGCTCTGAAAGCCGGTAGGGAAGTGGCTAAGGGCAGCCGTCTTCTCTCTCTTGCCCCAGAATATGATCCAATCCTTGGAGTGATCAGAGTTGGAGGGAGGCTGCGCCAAGCGGAGGTTTTGGACCCAGATGCTATCCACCCAATTATCCTCGACTCCAGACACCCTCTTACCAGGCTCCTCATCAAGAGTTATGATGAGCGGCTTCTCCACCCAGGGCCAGAGAGGGTCTATGGGGAGATGAGGCGGAAGTACTGGATAATTGGAGGACGAGGAGCCATTCGTAAGCACCAATACGCCTGCGTAGAATGTCAGAGATGGCGGGCCGGAGCTACGGTGCCCAAAATGGCAGATTTACCCCCTGCTCGCTTGCACCTCCTTAAACCACCCTTCTGGTCAACAGGAGTAGATTGCTTCGGCCCCTTGATGATCAAGTTAGGTCGTCGTGTGGAAAAGCGCTGGGGCATTCTATTCAAGTGTATGACAACCAGATGTGTCCACCTGGACCTACTGGAGAGTTTGGATACGGAAGCCTTCCTCATGGCCCTACGGCGGTTTATCTCCCGACGGGGAAACCCTACGAGATCCTGGCTGACAGAGGTACGAACTTCAAGGCAGGAGAAGCCAGGTTGGAGGAAGCCTTCAAAGCCATGGAACCCAGCTTCCAGGATCAGCTGATGGACCAACAAATCTCATTCAAATTTAACCCTCCAGGCGCTCCTCATTTTGGAGGAACATGGGAGCGAGAGATCAAATCTGTAAAGACGGCCTTACGAGTCGTACTAGGGGACCAAACTGTCACTGAAACGGTCTTGAGGACTGTCCTGATAGAGGTGGAAGGGATTCTGAACTCCAAACCCTTGGGATATCTCTCTGCAGACATCGCTGACCCCGATCCGGTTACACCGAATATGCTCTTGATGGGACGCCGAGATGCGTCACTTCCTCAAGCCATGTATGCTGATACCAACCTCGTCGGCAGACGCCGGTGGCGACACAGCCAAATCTTAGCTGACCATTTTTGGGCCCGATTCATTCGGGATTACCTACCAAGTCTACAGCACAGAGGGAAATGGCGGAGAGAAATGGCCAGCCTGGAAACTGGCCAAGTAGTAATGATGGTGGACCCTCAGCTGCCTCGAGCCTCCTGGCCGGTGGGCTGTATAACTAAGACCATGCCTGGGACCGATGGTCGTGTTAGATCAGTGGAAATCCAGGTGAAGAACCGGACATATATCCGGCCAGTTGCCCGACTGATTCCTCTCCCTGAGATAACAGAGGATGGGGAGCAATGAGCCTTTTGAGGAATGTGGAAATTAACAAATTTCCGGGGTGGCTGTAGAAAAGGCCCATGGAGTTGGTGGAATACTCCTTTAATTAATTGCCATTTACTCAGCTGGGCCAGGGGCGCTTTAATTAGGTCAGGTGGAAATGTCCTACAGATCTCAACTCTATAAAAGGAGGAAATTGCCATCGCCTGATCTCGCTGCTTTCTCTTCCCTAAATCCATCTGATCCAGAAGTTCTGTGCGTCCATGAATCCACGTAAGTCCACCGACTCTTACCTTTCATCTGAATGATCTGTGGTGATCGGGAGAGTGGGCCATTCAGTTATTGTTTATAGTTATCACCGCGGAGCGCGGCTTGGAGCGCACGCTTCAAACATATTGTGTAATGTGAATTGTTAATAATGACTGCTATGATTTGATCTTTGATTATGAATTTGATTGTATACATGTTATTTGTTTCCTTTGTGATGCAGCACAGACTACCAGTAAATATACCACTTTATGGTTAAAGGAATTCCTGCCTCAGTCTCATACATTCCTCTGTCACCTGACACGTGACCACCTGTTCACCTTCACTGTCAGTCATCCTACCTGTCCAGCAACCCACACAGATTCCACTAATCTTTCACCCATAGTTGACAGATCCACATTCTCTATTGTATCACCCAGAGCCTGAACACTCGTCTTACCCATACTTGGCATATCCACATTTATGGGGCAGAAGAACTCCCTAAGTCTCAATGTACAAAATAATTTCTCAAACTCTATTGTAGTGTAAAAATCATTACAATATGCAATGGGGATGACAGATACGCCCTTACTCAAGGCCAACTCACATGTAGTGGGGATGACAGATACGCCCTTACTCAAGGCCAACTCACATGTAGTGGGGATGACAGATACGCCCTTCCTCAAGGCCAACTCACATGTAGTGGGGATGACAGATACGCCCTTACTCAAGGCCAACTCACATGTAGTGGGGATGACAGATACGCCCTTCCTCAAGGCCAACTCACATGTAGTGGGGATGACAGATACGCCCTTACTCAAGGCCAACTCACATGTAGTGGTGATGACAGATACGCCCTTACTCAAGGCCAACTCACATGTAGTGGGGATGACAGATACGCCCTTACTCAAGGCCAACTCACATGTAGTGGTGATGGGGCGTGAAGCAAGGTTGGTGAAGAAAGGTTGATCACACTCAGGCATTCTGACTGCCTGTCCAATAGCGTTCTCACTCGTCTTACCCCTCTGACACTTCTGCCACGTCCGCGTGGCTGCTGCTGACCCCTGACCCCTGCTGCTGACCCCTGACCCCTGCTGCTGACCCCTGACCCCTGCTGCTGACCCCTGTTGGACCATTGAGGGTATCCTCTTCCCCCTCACGTGAGTCCTAAAAAATAACCACCCCCATTAGAGTAATATCTTTAATAGTGATCCACCCCCATTAGAATCACATCTGGAATAATGATCCACTCCCATTAGAATCACATCTGTAATAATGATCCACCCCCATTAGAATCACATCTGTAATAATGATCCACTCCCTTTAGAATCATATCTGTAATAATGATCCACCCCCATTAGAATCATATCTGTAATAATGATCCACTCCCATTAGAATCATATCTGTAATAATGATTCACTCCCATTAGAATCATATCTGTAATAATGATCCACTCCCATTAGAATCATATCTGTAATAATGATTCACTCCCATTAGAATCATATCTGAAATAATGATCCACTCACATTATAATCATATCTGTAATAATGATCCACTCCCATTAGGATCATCTCTGTAATAATGATCCACTCCCATTATAATCATATCTGTAGTAATGATCCACCCATTAGAATCATATCTGTAATAATGATCCACTCACATTAGAATCATATCTGTAATAATGATCCACTCCCATTAGAATCATATCTGTAATAATGATCCACTCCCATTAGAATCACATCTGTAATGATGATCCACTCCCATTAGAATCATATCTGTAATGATGATCCACTCCCATTATAATCATATCTGTAATGATGATCCACTCCCATTAGAATCACATCTGTAATGATGATCCACTCCCATTAGAATCACATCTGTAATGATGATCCACTCCCATTATAATCATATCTGTAGTAATGATCCACCCATTAGAATCATATCTGTAATAATGATCCACTCACATTAGAATCATATCTGTAATAATGATCCACTCCCATTAGAATCATATCTGTAATAATGATCCACTCCCATTAGAATCACATCTGTAATAATGATCCACTCCCATTAGAATCATATCTGTAATGATGATCCACTCCCATTATAATCATATCTGTAATGATGATCCACTCCCATTAGAATCACATCTGTAATGATGATCCACTCCCATTAGAATCACATCTGTAATAATAATGATCCAAACTTTTGACTGGTACGGTATATTAGTAGGCTTTACGTAAAGACCAGATTAAATTGAGTATATTCTGATGGGTGAGAATATTATCCAGTGCTTGTCAGATTTTGAATGAGAGACTGATGAGGGGTGTGCAGCCAAATTGAGAGACTGATGAGGTGTGTGCAGCCAAATTGAGAGACTGATGAGGTGTGGGCAGCCAAATTGAGAGACTGATGAGGTGTGTGCAGCCAAATTGAGAGACTGATGAGGTGTGTGCAGCCAAATTGAGAGACTGATGAGGTGTGTGCAGCCAAATTGAGA
>NW_025746516.1:22500-25000 GCF_021184085.1 Oncorhynchus gorbuscha
ACTGAGGAGATGTTGGTGTTGATGTGGACTGAAGAGATGTTGATGTTGATGTGGCCTGAGGAGATGTTGATGTGGACTGAGGAGATGTTGGTGTTGATGTGGACTGAGGAGATGTTGATGTGGACTGAGGAGATGTTGATGTTGATGTGGACTGAGGAGATGTTAGTGTTGATGTGGACTGAGGAGATGTTGATGTTGATGTGGACTGAGGAGATGTTGATGTTGATGTGGACTGAGGAGATGTTGATGTTGATGTGGACTGAGGAGATGTTGATGTTGATGTGGACTGAGGAGATGTTGATGTTGATGTGGACTGAGGAGATGTTGATGTGGACTGAGGAGATGTTGATGTGGACTGAGGAGATGTTGATGTTGATGTGGACTGAGGAGATGTTGATGTTGATGTGGACTGAGGAGATGTTGATGTTGATGTGGACTGAGGAGATGTTGATGTGGACTGAGGAGAAGTTGATGTGGACTGAGGAGATGTTGATGTGGACTGAGGAGATGTTGATGTGGACTGAGGAGATGTTGATGTGGACTGAGGAGATGTTGATGTGGACTGAGGAGATGTTGATGTTGATGTGGACTGAGGAGATGTTGATGTGGACTGAGGAGATGTTGATGTTGATGTGGACTGAGGAGATTTTGATGTGGACTGAGGAGATGTTGGTGTTGATGTGGACTGAGGAGATGTTGGTGTTGATGTGGACTGAAGAGATGTTGATGTTGATGTGGCCTGAGGAGATGTTGATGTGGACTGAGGAGATGTTGGTGTTGATGTGGACTGAGGAGATGTTGATGTGGACTGAGGAGATGTTGATGTTGATGTGGACTGAGGAGATGTTGATGTTGATGTGGACTGAGGAGATGTTAGTGTTGATGTGGACTGAGGAGATGTTGATGTTGATGTGGACTGAGATGTTAGTGTTGATGTGGACTGAGGAGATGTTGATGTTGATGTGGACTGAGGAGATGTTGATGTTGATGTGGACTGAGGAGATGTTGATGTGGACTGAGGAGATGTTGATGTGGACTGAGGAGATGTTGATGTGGACTGAGGATATGTTGATGTGGACTGAGGAGATGTTGATGTGGACTGAGGAGATGTTGATGTGGACTGAGGAGATGTTGGTGTTGATGTGGACTGAGGAGATGTTGATGTGGACTGAGGAGATGTTGATGTTGATGTGGACTGAGGAGATTTTGATGTGGACTGAGGAGATGTTGGTGTTGATGTGGACTGAGGAGATGTTGGTGTTGATGTGGACTGAAGAGATGTTGATGTTGATGTGGCCTGAGGAGATGTTGATGTGGACTGAGGAGATGTTGGTGTTGATGTGGACTGAGGAGATGTTGATGTTGATGTGGACTGAGGAGATGTTGATGTTGATGTGGACTGAGGAGATGTTAGTGTTGATGTGGACTGAGGAGATGTTGATGTTGATGTGGACTGAGATGTTAGTATTGATGTGGACTGAGGAGATGTTGATGTTGATGTGGACTGAGGAGATGTTGATGTTGATGTGGACTGAGGAGATGTTGATGTTGATGTGGACTGAGGAGATGTTGATGTGGACTGAGGAGATGTTGATGTGGACTGAGGATATGTTGATGTGGACTGAGGAGATGTTGATGTGGACTGAGGAGATGTTGATGTTGATGTGGACTGAGGAGATGTTGATGTGGACTGAGGAGATGTTGGTGTTGATGTGGACTGAGGAGATGTTGATGTTGATGTGGACTGAGGAGATGTTGATGTGGACTGAGGAGATGTTGGTGTTGATGTGAACTGAGGAGATGTTGATGTGGACTGAGGAGATGTTGATGTTGATGTGGACTGAGGAGATGTTAGTGTTGATGTGGACTGAGGAGATGTTGATGTTGATGTGGACTGAGCTGACTCACCTTTGGTGCTGATCCAAGGTGCTTTGTATCAGATCACAGACTGTCAACCATCAACCAGGGGCGGACTGGGACAAAACATTGTCCAGGGCATTTCAAACACGTCGGCCCATTTACTTTGTCAAAGCGCCCATTTTTACCTGAATAATTATAATTTCTGCATAAACCCCCCGATATAGACAGGCCCATTGGGCTACTAATGGAGCAGCACATCTGGCATTTACCATAATTGCCCCATGGCCAGTCCACCCCTGCTATCAACCATCTACCTACAATAATCTTTAGTACCCAGACCCTATCAATCATCTACGTAAATGTGGGTTGTATTTACAATGGTGTTTGTTCTTCACTGGTTGCTCTTTTCTTGGGGCAACAGGTCACAAATCTTGCTGCTGTATACAGGAGGTAATGGTACAGAGTCAATGTGGAGGCTATATACAGGGGGTACCGGTACAGAGTCAATGTGGAGGCTATATACAGGGTGTACCAGTACAGAGTCAATGTGGAGGCTATATACAGGGGGTACCAGTACAGAGTCAATGTGGAGGCTATATACAGGGGGTACCAGTACAGAGTCAATGTGGAGGCTATATAC
>NW_025746516.1:27500-32500 GCF_021184085.1 Oncorhynchus gorbuscha
TTTATTAACATGAGCGTTCTTTTGCCATTGAAATGCTCAGTCTAATCGTGTGGGCGTATCGATAAAAAAACAAAAAAACAATTGTTTTGCATACACATCCCTGATTGGTGGACCGGGATCGTCTTGACTCTATAGCCTACCCCGCTTACCCCTTTCAAAGTAGCAGGATGCACATGCAAATAAAAGATGACTGGTCATTGGTCAGAATAATCAGATGAAGATTGTGATGTCATGATCGGGGACAAAAAACTCCATCCCACCTGAACAGGCAGATTGTCCATGATTTTCTTCAAACAGCTCTTACACAAAAATGGAATTATCAACACTAGGCAGGTGTCCATTGACCCAGGATAATTTGACAGAAGAAGTGTCGTGATTTAATATTTTTTTTGTGACATTTGTAATGGAAACGCTGATGTAGGATTCCTTTTCCTAAAGATTGTAACGGCATTCCTCCTCCTCTTCTGAGGAGGATAAGCAAGAAGGATCGGAGGACCAATGCACAGCGTGGTAACTGGCGGCTCCTGGCTGACTGGCGGCTCTGGACAGACTGGCGGCTCTGGCGGCTCTGTACAAACTGGCGGTTCTGGCAGCTCAGGACAGACTGGCGGCTCTGACGGCTCTGTACAAACTGGCGGTTCTGGCGGCTCAGGACAGACAGGCGGCTCTGGCGGCTCTGGACAGACTGGCGGCTCTGACGGCTCTGTACAAACTGGCGGTTCTGGCGGCTCAGGACAGACAGGCGGCTCTGGCGGCTCAGGACAAACTGGCAGTTCTGGCGTCTCAGGACAGATTGGCGGCTCTGGCGGCTCAGGACAGACTGGCGGCTCTGGCGGCTCAGTACAGACTGGCGGCTCTGGCGGCTCAGTACAGACTGGCGGCTCTGGCGGCTCAGGACAGACTGGTGGCTCTGGCGGCTCAGGACAGACGGGAGACTCTGGCGGCTCAGGAAAGACGGGAGACTCTGGCAGCGCTGGAGAGGAGGAAGGCACTAGCAGCGCTGGACAGGCGGGAACACCGGTAGGCATAAGACGGAGAGACAGATGCCCCAGATGTTCCATGAACGCTTTCCATACCCTGGTCGTCAACTGGGGACCCCAATCAGAGACTATGTCCTCAGGTACCCCGTAGTGCCGGAAGACGTGAGTGGACAGGGCCTCCGCAGTCCATAGAGCCGTAGGGAGACCGGGCAAAGGGAGGAGATGGCAGGACTCCTCCCTCCCGATCCACAACGACCAGGATCGTGGTGTTACCCTGTGAAGGTGGAAGATCCGTTAGGAAATCAACCGACAGGTGCGACCACGGCCGTTGTGAAACGGGGTTGTAACTTCCCTCTGGGCAGGTGCCTGGGAGCCTTACACTGGGCGCACACAGAGCAGGAGGAAACATAAACCCTAACGTCCTTGGCCAAGGTGGACCACCAGTACTTCCCACTGTGTTCTAACACTCTGATTCCGACTACAGTGAAACTGTGTTCTAACACTCTGATTCCGACTGCAGTGAAACTGTGTTCTAACACTCTGATTCCGACTACAGTGAAACTGTGTTCTAACACTCTGATTCCGACTACAGTGAAACTGTGTTCTAACACTCTGATTCCGACTGCAGTGAAACTGTGTTCTAACACTCTGATTCCGACTACAGTGAAACTGTGTTCTAACACTCTGATTCCGACTACAGTGAAACTGTGTTCTAACACTCTGATTCCGACTACAGTGAAACTGTGTTCTAACACTCTGATTCCGACTACAGTGAAACTGTGTTCTAACACTCTGATTCCGACTACAGTGAAACTGTGTTCTAACACTCTGATTCCGACTACAGTGAAACTGTGTTCTAACACTCTGATTCCGACTACAGTGAAACTGTGTTCTAACACTCTGATTCCGACTGCAGTGAAACTGTGTTCTAACACTCTGATTCCGACTACAGTGAAACTGTGTTCTAACACTCTGATTCCGACTACAGTGAAACTGTGTTCTAACACTCTGATTCCGACTACAGTGAAACTGTGTTCTAACACTCTGATTCCGACTGCAGTGAAACTGTGTTCTAACACTCTGATTCCGACTGCAGTGAAACTGTGTTCTAACACTCTGATTCCGACTACAGTGAAACTGTGTTCTAACACTCTGATTCCGACTACAGTGAAACTGTGTTCTAACACTCTGATTCCGACTACAGTGAAACTGTGTTCTAACACTCTGATTCCGACTGCAGTGAAACTGTGTTCTAGCACTCTGATTCCGACTGCAGTGAAACTGTGTTCTAACACTCTGATTCCGACTACAGTGAAACTGTGTTCTAACACTCTGATTCCGACTACAGTGAAACTGTGTTCTAACACTCTGATTCCAACTGCAGTGAAACTGTGTTCTAACACTCTGATTCCGACTACAGTGAAACTGTGTTCTAACACTCTGATTCCGACTACAGTGAAACTGTGTTCTAACACTCTGATTCCGACTACAGTGAAACTGTGTTCTAACACTCTGATTCCGACTACAGTGAAACTGTGTTCTAACACTCTGATTCCGACTACAGTGAAACTGTGTTCTAACACTCTGATTCCGACTGCAGTGAAACTGTGTTCTAACACTCTGATTCCGACTGCAGTGAAACTGTGTTCTAACACTCTGATTCCGACTACAGTGAAACTGTGTTCTAACACTCTGATTCCGACTACAGTGAAACTGTGTTCTAACACTCTGATTCCAACTGCAGTGAAACTGTGTTCTAACACTCTGATTCCGACTGCAGTGAAACTGTGTTCTAACACTCTGATTCCGACTACAGTGAAACTGTGTTCTAACACTCTGATTCCGACTACAGTGAAACTGTGTTCTAACACTCTGATTCCGACTGCAGTGAAACTGTGTTCTAACACTCTGATTCCGACTGCAGTGAAACTGTGTTCTAACACTCTGATTCCGACTGCAGTGAAACTGTGTTCTAACACTCTGATTCCGACTACAGTGAAACTGTGTTCTAACACTCTGATTCCGACTACAGTGAAACTGTGTTCTAACACTCTGATTCCGACTACAGTGAAACTGTGTTCTAACACTCTGATTCCGACTACAGTGAAACTGTGTTCTAACACTCTGATTCCGACTACAGTGAAACTGTGTTCTAACACTCTGATTCCGACTACAGTGAAACTGTGTTCTAACACTCTGATTCCGACTACAGTGAAACTGTGTTCTAACACTCTGATTCCGACTACAGTGAAACTGTGTTCTAACACTCTGATTCCGACTACAGTGAAACTGTGTTCTAACACTCTGATTCCAACTGCAGTGAAACTGTGTTCTAACACTCTGATTCCGACTACAGTGAAACTGTGTTCTAACACTCTGATTCCGACTACAGTGAAACTGTGTTCTAACACTCTGATTCCGACTACAGTGAAACTGTGTTCTAACACTCTGATTCCGACTACAGTGAAACTGTGTTCTAACACTCTGATTCCGACTACAGTGAAACTGTGTTCTAACACTCTGATTCCAACTGCAGTGAAACTGTGTTCTAACACTCTGATTCCGACTGCAGTGAAACTGTGTTCTAACACTCTGATTCCGACTACAGTGAAACTGTGTTCTAACACTCTGATTCTGACTGTAGTGACGTTTCGTTCAAAGATTCCGTGCTTTGTGATGCGGTCGTCTGTTTAATTGCCCGTTGAACGGAAGACTGAGCTTGTCGTTCGCTATCCATTACCATTTAGAGAGGAATATAAGGTTTGATCGATACTTGGATCGAGCCACTAAGAGAGACAATTACCGTGTGCCTTTATGCGTGTGTGTCTCTGTGTGTTGAACATTATAATTCCCTAGACTTTAATTGACCCTTTAAGGTTTATAGTATTTTTCTCAGAAATTATCCATAATGCCATCTGCCAGTTCTTTCTTTGTTTGAAGACCACTTCCACCTGATTTTGTGTTGATAGTCAGATACCGACAGACGGTTATGAACGCTTCCCTTTAGGTTTCAGACATGCACCAATCACTTCCTTTGTGTAGAGTACAGAGAGAGGGAATCCGTGTGTAGAAGTCTCAGTGCGCAGTAAAACACGTTGTTCTGAGTGAGGACGCTGTGGAGACAGATGATGTCAGTTCAAGCAATGTTACCCACTGTGGGTTAATCTCTCATACCTCCACTGTAGCCCATAGGCCATCCACAGACCTCATCCCTCTCTCCTCTCCTCCTCATCCGTCTCTCCTCTCGTCTTCCTGAGTGCACTGAGACTGACGGCCAGCATTCACAGACACACTCTGTTCTGTTAAATGTGTCCCAAGGTGGCTGTGATTTCATCCCCTCTACCTTCTTCCTACCGCCTCCTATTCTACCAGCCCCCTCTGTCCACTCTCTCTCTCTCTCTCTCTCTCTCTCTCTCTCTCTCTCTCTCTCTCTCTCTCTCTCTCTCTCTCTCTCTCTCTCTCTCTCTCTCTCTCTCTCTCTCTCTCTCTCTCTCTCAATTCAATTCAAGGGGCTTTATTGGCATGGGAAACGTGTTAACATTGCCAAAGCAAGTGAGGTAGATAATATACTCTCTCTGTCTCTCCCTCTCTCTCTCTCTCTCTCTCTCTCTCTCTCTCTCTCTCTCTCTCTCTCTCTCTCTCTCTCTCTCTCTCTCTCTCTCTCTCTCTCTCTCTCTCTCTCTCTCTCTCTCTCTCTCTCTCTCTCTCTCTCTCTCTCTCTCTCTCTCTCTTTCTATCTCCCTCTCCCTCTGTCTTTTTTCTGTGGAACAACAGCAGTAGACTAGGGGCCCGGGTGTTTCAGGAGTTTGAGAACAGATGATACACTCTGCATCCCACTCTTTATCCCCCAGGCCTCCTCTAAACGCTTACCAACCCTTCCCCTGTTTACAGCATGTCCCCGTCACACACACAGACACAAACACACACACAGACACACAGACACACACACACCCGGTAGCAGCCAAGCATGTGGTTAAAAACGCTCCCTGCCACACTGCTCACACAACGGCCTGCCAGCCT
>NW_025746516.1:37500-47500 GCF_021184085.1 Oncorhynchus gorbuscha
AGTTTCCATCCTCAGAGATGGAGTGTTGGTCTAGGATCAGTTTCTATCAGAGATGGAGTGTTGGTCTAGGATCAGTTTCTATCAGAGATGGAGTGTTGGTCTAGGATCAGTTTCTATCAGAGATGGAGTGTTGGTCTAGGATCAGATTCTATCAGAGATGGAGTGTTGGTCTAGGATCAGTTTCTATCAGAGATGGAGTGTTGGTCTAGGATCAGTTTCCATCCTCAGAGATGGAGTGTTGGTCTAGGATCAGTTTCCATCCTCAGAGATGGAGTGTTGGTCTAGGATCAGTTTCCATCCTCAGAGATGGAGTGTTGGTCTAGGATCAGTTTCCATCCTCAGAGATGGAGTGTTGGTCTAGGATCAGTTTCTATCAGAGATGGAGTGTTGGTCTAGGATCAGTTTCCATCCTCAGAGATGGAGTGTTGGTCTAGGATCAGTTTCCATCCTCAGAGATGGAGTGTTGGTCTAGGATCAGTTTCTATCAGAGATGGAGTGTTGGTCTAGGATCAGTTTCTATCAGAGATGGAGTGTTGGTCTAGGATCAGTTTCTATCCTCACAGATGGAGTGTTGGTCTAGGATCAGTTTCTATCAGAGATGGAGTGTTGGTCTAGGATCAGTTTCTATCATATAATCATAATCATATATGCCATTTAGCAGACGCTTTTATCCAAAGCGACTTACAGTCATGTGTGCATACATTCTACGTATGGGTGGTCCCGGGATCGAACCCACTACCCTGGCGTTACAAGCGCCATGCTCTACCAACTGAGCTACAGAAGGACCAGATCAGAGATGGAGTGTTGGTCTAGGATCAGTTTCCATCCTCAGAGATGGAGTGTTGGTCTAGGATCAGTTTCCATCCTCACAGATGGAGTGTTGGTCTAGGATCAGTTTCTATCAGAGATGGAGTGTTGGTCTAGGATCAGTTTCTATCCTCACAGATGGAGTGTTGGTCTAGGATCAGTTTCTATCAGAGATGGAGTGTTGGTCTAGGATCAGTTTCTATCAGAGATGGAGTGTTGGTCTAGGATCAGTTTCTATCAGAGATGGAGTGATGGACTAGGATCAGTTTCTATCAGAGATGGAGTGTTGGTCTAGGATCAGTTTCCATCCTCAGAGATGGAGTGTTGGTCTAGGATCAGTTTCCATCCTCAGAGATGGAGTGTTGGTCTAGGATCAGTTTCTATCAGAGATGGAGTGTTGGTCTAGGATCAGTTTCTATCAGAGATGGAGTGTTGGTCTAGGATCAGTTTCTATCAGAGATGGAGTGTTGGTCTAGGATCAGTTTCTATCAGAGATGGAGTGTTGGTCTAGGATCAGTTTCTATCAGAGATGGAGTGTTGAACTAGGATAATTGTTTATCTTATGCATTGTGATCTAAATGGCAGAACTGTTCCTAGATCAGCACTGCTGCTATGGGAAGCTTGATATATAAGGCCCCAGACAGCTGTACACATGGTTTTCTCCAACACTTTAGTTTTGATGGAAAACACTGCACGTCCTCTCCTGTCTAGGACTGCTTGGTCTGAAACTGTTCCTCCTCCCTCCCACACCTTTTCACCCTGGCCTTCTCATCATCTAGTACAAATGTCTGGAATAAAAAGCATATTTTCATCAGGGATTACATTACCTTTATCCATCTGTATGCCTGCAGCCTCCCAAGACCCTGTCTGATCCTGACTTTATCACTTCACAGGAGCTGTGTGGAGGGGAGCTGGAGGGATGGAGGAGAGGAGAGGTGGATGTGTGGGGATACAGCACAGAGAGACGGAGAGGTATGGAGGAGGCCCACACATGTAATCACCAGTTGGGCGCAAAGAGAGACAAGAGGTCCACACCCCTCGTCACCAGGCTTAGTGACTACAGGAAGGCTGGGTTGGAAATGTCAAGCAGTGTTGTCTGTCTCCCCTTCCCCCCTCTCTCCCCACTCCCCCTCTCCCCTCCTGTCACCTCTGTCCCAGTCAGTCACTATGGGATGAAAAACTATAGGAGGAATAGAGGACAACATACAGCTACAATATGAAGTCACTGCTGAAGTCTTCATCTGGCTGGGGAATCCTGCCTACCTGCCTCCCGGAGAGAAAAATATGACATTCATGCAGCCGTGGAGTTTTATGCAAATGAGACGTGTATATTATTGTATTGGAATGAACCACGCCCACGTCGGAGAAAGTAGACTAGGAGAACTGGGAGAGGCAAGGACATCGAGAAACTCTGAGCGCTGAACTAAAATGGAGTAGAATATGGGAAGGAGAAAGGAGAATATAATTGTATCAGGGGGAAACTGGATCTGATCTCGACCTAGATTCCCATGCTGTCAACACACTACTATCAGGCTATCTTTGTGCTGTAACAGTTGACTGAGACGACTCTGAAAAGACCTGGGAATATGGGAAAGGAACCTAGAACTATTCCTCCTCCTGGCCATACTAATTCATAATAACACTCTATTCCTCCTCCTCCTGTCCATACTAATTCATAATAACACTCTATTCCTCCTCCTGGCCATACTAATTCATAATAACACTCTATTCCTCCTCCTGGCCATACTAATTCATAATAACACTCTATTCCTCCTCCTCCTGGCCATACTAATTCATAATAACACTCTATTCCTCCTCCTCCTGGCCATACTAATTCATAATAACACTCTATTCCTCCTCCTCCTGGCCATACTAATTCATAATAACACTCTATTCCTCCTCCTCCTGGCCATACTAATTCATAATAACACTCTATTCCTCCTCCTGGCCATACTAATTCATAATAACACTCTATTCCTCCTCCTCCTGGCCATACTAATTCATAATAACACTCTATTCCTCCTCCTGGCCATACTAATTCATAATAACACTCTATTCCTCCTCCTGGCCATACTAATTCATAATAACACTCTATTCCTCCTCCTGGCCATACTAATTCATAATAACACTCTATTCCTCCTCCTGGCCATACTAATTCATAATAACACTCTATTCCTCCTCCTGGCCATACTAATTCATAATAACACTCTATTCCTCCTCCTGGCCATACTAATTCATAATAACACTCTATTCCTCCTCCTGGCCATACTAATTCATAATAACACTCTATTCCTCCTCCTGGCCATACTAATTCATAATAACACTCTATTCCTCCTCCTGGCCATACTAATTCATAATAACACTCTATTCCTCCTCCTGGCCATACTAATTCATAATAACACTCTATTCCTCCTCCTCCTGGCCATACTAATTCATAATAACACTCTATTCCTCCTCCTCCTGGCCATACTAATTCATAATAACACTCTATTCCTCCTCCTCCTGGCCATACTAATTCATAATAACACTCTATTCCTCCTCCTCCTGGCCATACTAATTCATAATAACACTCTATTCCTCCTCCTGGCCATACTAATTCATAATAACACTCTATTCCTCCTCCTGGCCATACTAATTCATAATAACACTCTATTCCTCCTCCTGGCCATACTAATTCATAATAACACTCTATTCCTCTATTCCTCCTCCTCCTCCTGGTCATACTAATTCATAATAACACTCTATTCCTCCTCCTGGCCATACTAATTCATAATAACACTCTATTCCTCCTCCTGGCCATACTAATTCATAATAACACTCTATTCCTCCTCCTCCTCCTGGTCATACTAATTCATAATAACACTCTATTCCTCCTCCTGGCCATACTAATTCATAATAACACTCTATTCCTCCTCCTCCTCCTGGTCATACTAATTCATAATAACACTCTATTCCTCCTCCTGGCCATACTAATTCATAATAACACTCTATTCCTCCTCCTGGCCATACTAATTCATAATAACACTCTATTCCTCCTCCTCCTCCTGGTCATACTAATTCATAATAACACTCTATTCCTCCTCCTGGCCATACTAATTCATAATAACACTCTATTCCTCCTCCTGGCCATACTAATTCATAATAACACTCTATTCCTCCTCCTGGCCATACTAATTCATAATAACACTCTATTCCTCCTCCTGGCCATACTAATTCATAATAACACTCTATTCCTCCTCCTGGCCATACTAATTCATAATAACACTCTATTCCTCCTCCTCCTGGCCATACTAATTCATAATAACACTCTATTCCTCCTCCTCCTGGCCATACTAATTCATAATAACACTCTATTCCTCCTCCTCCTGGCCATACTAATTCATAATAACACTCTATTCCTCCTCCTGGCCATACTAATTCATAATAACACTCTATTCCTCCTCCTGGCCATACTAATTCATAATAACACTCTATTCCTCCTCCTGGTCATACTAATTCATAATAACACTCTATTCCTCCTCCTCCTGGCCATACTAATTCATAATAACACTCTATTCCTCCTCCTCCTGGTCATACTAATTCATAATAACACTCTATTCCTCCTCCTGGCCATACTAATTCATAATAACACTCTATTCCTCCTCCTCCTGGCCATACTAATTCATAATAACACTCTATTCCTCCTCCTGGCCATACTAATTCATAATAACACTCTATTCCTCCTCCTGGCCATACTAATTCATAATAACACCCAACTGACCTTTCTCAGAAAATGTTTCATGTTGCTTGTCCGAAGCCTTTGGATTGAGGTCCCTCTGACACTGGGAGCTTGCATTAACCTTCCTGTCTCCAACATGCGTGAGCTGTGGGCCGTGGTCTGTGGGCTGTGGGCTGTGGGCTGTGGGCTGTGGGCTGTGGGCTGTGGGCCGTGGGCTGTGGGCTGTGAGCCGTGGTCTGTGGGCTGTGGGCTGAGGGCTGTGGGCTGTGAGCCGTGGTCTGTGGGCTGTGGGCCGTGGTCTGTGAGCCGTGGTCTGTGAGCTGTGGGCCGTGGGCTGTGAGCCGTGGTCTGTGGGCTGTGGGCTGAGGGCTGTGGGCTGTGGGCCGTGGGCCGTGAGCTGTGAGCTGTTGGGCTGTGAGCTGTGAGCTGTGAGCTGTGGGCTGTGGGCTGTGGGCTGTGGGCTGTGAGCTGTGGGCTGTTGGGCTGTGAGCTGTGAGCTGTGGGCTGTGAGCTGTGGGCTGTGAGCTGTGAGCTGTGGGCCATGGGCTGTGGGCTGTGGGCTGTGAGCTGTGGGCTGTTGGGCTGTGAGCTGTGAGCTGTGGGCTGTGAGCTGTGGGCTGTGAGCTGTGAGCTGTGGGCCTTGGGCTGTGAGCTGTGGGCTGTGGGCTGTGAGCTGTGGGCTGTGGGCTGTGGGCTGTGAGCTGTGAGCTGTGGGCTGTTGGGCTGTGAGCTGTGAGCTGTGGGCTGTGAGCTGTGGGCTGTGAGCTGTGAGCTGTTGGCTGTGAGCTGTGAGCTGTTGGCTGTGAGCTGTGAGCTGTGGGCTGTTGGGCTGTGAGCTGTGAGCTGTGGGCTGTGAGCTGTGGGCTGTGAGCTGTGGGCTGTTGGGCTGTGAGCTGTGAGCTGTGGGCTGTTGGGCTGTGAGCTGTGGGCTGTGGGCTGTGAGCTGTGGGCTGTGAGCTGTGGGCTGTGGGCTGTGAGCTGTGAGCTGTGAGCCGTGGTCTGTGGTCTGTGGGCTGTGGGCTGTGGGCTGTGGGCTGTTGGGCTGTGAGCTGTGAGCTGTGGGCTGTGAGCTGTGGGCTGTGAGCTGTGAGCTGTGGGCTGTGAGCTGTGAGCTGTGGGCTGTGAGCTGTTAGCTGTTGGGCTGTGAGCTGTGAGCTGTGAGCTGTGAGCTGTGGGCTGTGAGCTGTTAGCTGTTGGGCTGTGAGCTGTTAGCTGTTGGGCTGTGAGCTGTGGGCTGTGAGCTGTGAGCTGTGGGCTGTGAGCTGTTAGCTGTTGGGCTGTGAGCTGTGAGCTGTGGGCTGTGAGCTGTTAGCTGTTGGGCTGTGAGCTGTGAGCTGTGGGCTGTGAGCTGTGTGCTGTGAGCTGTGAGCTGTGGGCTGTGAGCTGTGAGCTGTGGGCTGTGAGCTGTGGGCTGTGAACTGTTGGCTGTGGGCTGTGAGCTGTGGGCTGTTGGGCTGTGAGCTGTGGGCTGTGAGCTGTGGGCTGTTGGGCTGTGAGCTGTGAGCTGTTGGGATGTGAGCATACACGTGGTTAGCAGATGTTATTGGTCACATACACATGGTTAGCAGATGTTATTGGTCACATACACGTGGTTAGCAGATGTTATTGGTCACATACACATGGTTAGCAGATGTTATTGGTCACATACACGTGGTTAGCAGATGTTGTTGGTCACATGCACATGGTTAGCAGATGTTATTGGTCACATACACGTGGTTAGCAGATGTTATTGGTCACATACACGTGGTTAGCAGATGTTGTTGGTCACATACACATGGTTAGCAGATGTTATTGGTCACATACACGTGGTTAGCAGATGTTATTGGTCACATACACATGGTTAGCAGATGTTGTTGGTCACATGCACATGGTTAGCAGATGTTGTTGGTCACATACACATGGTTAGTAGATGGTATAAATCACATACACATGGTTAGCAGATGTTGTTGGTCACATACACATGGTTAGCAGATGGTATAAATCACATACACATGGTTAGCAGATGTTGTTGGTCACATACACATGGTTAGCAGATGTTGTTGGTCACATACACATGGTTAGCAGATGTTGTTGGTCACATACACGTGGTTAGCAGATGTTGTTGGTCACATACACATGGTTAGCAGATGTTGTTGGTCACATACACGTGGTTAGCAGATGTTGTTGGTCACATACACATGGTTAGCAGATGTTGTTGGTCACATACACATGGTTAGCAGATGTTATTGGTCACATACACGTGGTTAGCAGATGTTATAAATCACATACACATGGTTAGCAGATGTTATTGGTCACATACACATGGTTAGCAGATGTTGTTGGTCACATACACATGGTTAGCAGATGTTATTGGTCACATACACGTGGTTAGCAGATGTTATAAATCACATACACGTGGTTAGCAGATGTTATTGGTCACATACACATGGTTAGCAGATGTTGTTGGTCACATACACGTGGTTAGCAGATGTTATTGGTCACATACACATGGTTAGCAGATGTTGTTGGTCACATACACGTGGTTAGCAGATGTTATTGGTCACATACACATGGTTAGCAGATGTTGTTGGTCACATACACATGGTTAGCAGATGTTGTTGGTCACATACACGTGGTTAGCAGATGTTGTTGGTCACATACACATGGTTAGCAGATGTTATTGGTCACATACACATGGTTAGCAGATGTTGTTGGTCACATACACATGGTTAGCAGATGTTATTGGTCACATACACATGGTTAGCAGATGTTATTGGTCACATACACATGGTTAGCAGATGTTATTGGTCACATACACATGGTTAGCAGATGTTATTGGTCACATACACATGGTTAGCAGATGTTATTGGTCACATACACATGGTTAGCAGATGTTATTGGTCACATACACATGGTTAGCAGATGTTATTGGTCACATACACATGGTTAGCAGATGTTATTGGTCACATACACATGGTTAGCAGATGTTATTGGTCACATACACATGGTTAGCAGATGTTATTGGTCACATACACATGGTTAGCAGATGTTATTGGTAACATACACATGGTTAGCAGATGTTATTGGTCACATACACGTGGTTAGCAGATGTTGTTGGTCACATACACATGGTTAGCAGATGTTATTGGTCACATACACGTGGTTAGCAGATGTTGTTGGTCACATACACGTGGTTAGCAGATGTTATTGGTCACATACACGTGGTTAGCAGATGTTGTTGGTCACATACACATGGTTAGCAGATGTTATTGGTCACATACACGTGGTTAGCAGATGTTGTTGGTCACATACACGTGGTTAGCAGATGTTATTGGTCACATACACATGGTTAGCAGATGTTATTGGTCACATACACGTGGTTAGCAGATGTTATTGGTCACATACACATGGTTAGCAGATGTTATTGGTCACATACACATGGTTAGCAGATGTTATTGGTCACATACACATGGTTAGCAGATGTTGTTGGTCACATACACGTGGTTAGCAGATGTTGTTGGTCACATACACATGGTTAGCAGATGTTATTGGTCACATACACATGGTTAGCAGATGTTGTTGGTCACATACACATGGTTAGCAGATGTTGTTGGTCACATACACATGGGTAGCAGATGTTGTTGGTCACATACACATGGTTAGCAGATGTTATTGGTCACATACACATGGTTAGTAGATGTTATTGGTCACATACACATGGTTAGCAGATGTTATTGGTCACATACACGTGGTTAGCAGATGTTGTTGGTCACATACACGTGGTTAGCAGATGTTATTGGTCACATACACGTGGTTAGCAGATGTTGTTGGTCACATACACATGGTTAGCAGATGTTATTGGTCACATACACGTGGTTAGCAGATGTTGTTGGTCACATACACGTGGTTAGCAGATGTTATTGGTCACATACACATGGTTAGCAGATGTTGTTGGTCACATACACGTGGTTAGCAGATGTTATTGGTCACATACACATGGTTAGCAGATGTTATTGGTCACATACACATGGTTAGCAGATGTTATTGGTCACATACACATGGTTAGCAGATGTTGTTGGTCACATACACGTGGTTAGCAGATGTTGTTGGTCACATACACATGGTTAGCAGATGTTATTGGTCACTTACACATGGTTAGCAGATGTTGTTGGTCACATACACATGGTTAGCAGATGTTGTTGGTCACATACACATGGTTAGCAGATGTTATTGGTCACTTACACATGGTTAGCAGATGTTGTTGGTCACATACACATGGTTAGCAGATGTTATTGGTCACATACACATGGTTAGCAGATGTTATTGGTCACTTACACATGGTTAGCAGATGTTATTGGTCACATACACATGGTTAGCAGATGTTATTGGTCACTTACACATGGTTAGCAGATGTTATTGGTCACATACACATGGTTAGCAGATGTTATTGGTCACATACACATGGTTAGCAGATGTTGTTGGTCACATACACATGGTTAGCAGATGTTATTGGTCACATACACATGGTTAGCAGATGTTATAAATCACATACACATGGTTAGCAGATGTTGTTGGTCACATACACATGGTTAGCAGATGTTATTGGTCACATACACATGGTTAGCAGATGTTATTGGTCACATACACATGGTTAGCAGATGTTATAAATCACATACACATGGTTAGCAGATGTTGTTGGTCACATACACATGGTTAGCAGATGTTGTTGGTCACATACACATGGTTAGCAGATGTTATTGGTCACTTACACATGGTTAGCAGATGTTGTTGGTCACATACACATGGTTAGCAGATGTTATTGGTCACATACACATGGTTAGCAGATGTTGTTGGTCACATACACGTGGTTAGCAGATGTTATTGGTCACATACACATGGTTAGCAGATGTTATTGGTCACATACACATGGTTAGCAGATGTTATAAATCACATACACATGGTTAGCAGATGTTGTTGGTCACATACACATGGTTAGCAGATGTTGTTGGTCACATACACATGGTTAGCAGATGTTATTGGTCACTTACACATGGTTAGCAGATGTTGTTGGTCACATACACATGGTTAGCAGATGTTGTTGGTCACATACACATGGTTAGCAGATGTTATTGGTCACATACACATGGTTAGCAGATGTTATAAATCACATACACATGGTTAGCAGATGTTATTGGTCACATACACATGGTTAGCAGATGTTATAAATCACATACACATGGTTAGCAGATGTTGTTGGTCACATACACGTGGTTAGCAGATGTTATTGGTCACATACACATGGTTAGCAGATGTTGTTGGTCACATACACATGGTTAGCAGATGTTGTTGGTCACATACACATGGTTAGCAGATGTTGTTGGTCACATACACGTGGTTAGCAGATGTTGTTGGTCACATACACATGGTTAGCAGATGTTGTTGGTCACATACACATGGTTAGCAGATGTTGTTGGTCACATACACATGGTTAGCAGA